>NW_027511499.1:0-24515 GCF_048772815.1 Callospermophilus lateralis
AACCCCTTTCAAATGAAAGTGTTTTTCGCCAGTCTCTGCATGGGTACTTCAAGAGGAAACAAACCATAGAGATAGAACTTAGAACTACTTCATTTGGTCAAGTTTCAAGGAGCTAGCACAAACCGTGTTTGATTTAGATTTTCAAACACATCTATCTATATAGCGGAAAACAGAGTGAAACCTAAAAATTCAAATGTTACTGGAAACGAACGCTTGAACCTAGAAGAGTGAAAGTTGGGCAGCCAAGTGGGATTAGTGAACTGATCATTACCACCAAGTATCATCAAGTTTTGTTGAAAAAATATTTGCTGAGATTTCAGCAAACTAGTAGTTTTTTGGAAGCTTGGCAACCCCTTTCAAACGAAAGTGTTTTTCGCCAGTCTCTGCATGGGGTACTTCAAGAGGAAACAAACCCATAGAGATAGAACTTAGAACTACTTCATTTGGTCAAGTTTCAAAGAGCTAGCAAAAAACCATGTTTGATTTAGAATTCCAAACACAGCTATCTATGTAGGAGAAAACAGAGTGAAACCTAAAAATTCAAACTGTTACTGGAAATGAATGCTTCAACCTAGAAGAATAAAAATTGGGCAGCCAAGTGGGAATAGTGAACTGATCATTACCACCAAGTATCATCAAGATTTGGTGAAAAAAGGTTTGCTGAGATTTCAGCAAACTAGTAGTTTTTTGGAAGCTTTTGCAACCCCTTTCAAACGAAAGTGTTTTCGCCAGTCTCTGCATGGGGTACTTCAAGAGGAAACAAACCATAGACATAGAACTTAGAACTACTTCATTTGGTCAAATTTCAAGGAGCTAGCAGAAACCGTGTTTGATTTAGAGTTTCAAACATATCTATCTATATAGCAGAAAACAGAGTGAAACCTAAAAATTCAAAGTTTTACTGGAAATGAATGCTTCAACCTAGAAGAATAAAAATTGGGTAGCCAAGTGGGATTAGTGAACTGATCATTACCACCAAGTATCATTAAGATTTGGTGAAAAAAGTTTTGCTGAGATTTCAGCAAACTAGTAGTTTTTGGAAGCTTGGCAACCCCTTTCAAACGAAAGTGTTTTTCGCCAGTCTCTGCATGGGGTACTTCAAGAGGAAACAAACCATAGAGATAGAACTTAGAACTACTCATTTGGTCATGTTTCAAGGAGCTAGCACAAACCATGTTTGATTTAGAGTTTCAAACACATCTATCTATATAGCAAAAACAGAGTGAAATTTAAAAATTCAAAGTGTTACTGGAAAACGAACGCTTGAACCTAGAAGAGTGAAAGTTGGGCAGCCAAGTGGGATTAGTGAACTGATCATTACCACCAAGTATCATCAAGTTTTTGGTGAAAAAATGTTTGCTGAGATTTCAGCAAACTAGTAGTTTTTGGAAGCTTGGCAACCCCTTTCAAACTAAAGTGTTTTTCGCCAGTCTCTGCATGGGGTACTTCAAGAGGAAACAAACCGTAGAGATAGAACTTAGCACTACTTCATTTGGTCAAGTTTCAAGGAGCTAGCACAAACCATGTTTGATTTAGAATTCCAAACACAGCTATCTATGTATGAGAAAACAGAGTGAAACCTAAAAATTCAAACTGTTACTGGAAACGATGCTTCAACCTAGAAGAATAAAAATTGGGCAGCCAAATGGGATTAGTGAACTGATCATTACCACCAAGTATCATCAAGATTTGGTGAAAAAAGGTTTGCTGAGATTTCAGCAAACTAGTAGTTTTTTGGAAGCTTGGCAACCCCTTTCAAACGAAAGTGTTTTTCGCCAGTCTCTGCATGGGGTACTTCAAGAGGAAACAAACCATAGAGATAGAACTTAGGATTACTTCATTTTGTCAAGTTTTCACGGAGCTAGCACAAACCGTGTTTGATTTAGAGTTTTCAAACACATCTATCTATATAGCGGAAAACAGAGTGAAACCTAAAAATTCAAAGTGTTACTGGAAACGAACGCTTGAACCTAGAAGAGTGAAAGTTGGTCAGCCAAGTGAGATTAGTGAACTGATCATTACCACCAAGTATCATCAAGATTTGTTTAAAAAATGTTTTGCTGAGATTTCAGCAAACTAGTAGTTTTTTGGAAGCTTGGGCAACCCCTTTCAAACGAAAGTGTTTTTCGCCAGTCTCTGCATGGGGTACTTCAAGAGCAAACAAACCATAGAGATAGAACTTAGAACTAACTTTCATTTGGTCAAATTTCAAGGAGCTAGCACAAACCGTGTTTGATTTAGAGTTTCAAACACATCTATCTATATAGCAGAAAACAGAGTGAAACCCTAAAAATTCAAAGTGTTACTGGAAACGAATGCTTCAACCTAGAAGAATAAAAATTGGGTAGCCAAGTGGGATTAGTGAACTGATCATTACACCAAACAGTATCATTAGATTTGGTGAAAAAATTTTGCTGAGATTTCAGCAAACTAGTAGTTTTTTGGAAGCTTGGCCACACCTTTCAAACGAAAGTGTTTTTCGCCAGTCTCTGCATGGTGTACTTCAAGAGGAAACAAACCATAGAGATGGAACATAGAACTACTTCATTTGGTAAAGTTTCTAGGAGCTAGCACAAACCGTGTTTGCTTTAGAGTTTCAAACACTCTATCTATATAGCAGAAAACAGAGTGAAACTAAAAAATTCAAAGTGTTACTGGAAATGAACGCTTGAACCTAGAAGAGTAAAAATTGGGCAGCCAAGTGGGCTTAGTGAACTGATCATTACCACCAAGTATCATCAAGATTTGTTGAAAAAATATTTGCTGAGATTTCAGCAAACTAGTAGTTTTTTGGAAGCTTGGCAACCCTTTCAAACGAAAGAGTTTTCGCCAGTCTCTGAATGGGGTATTCAAGAAGAAACAAACCATAGAGATAGAACTAGAACTACTTCATTTGGTCAAGTTTCAAGGAGCTAGCACAAACCGTGTTTGATTTAGAGTTTCAAACACATCTATCTATATAGCAGAAAACAGAGTGAAACCTAAAAATTCAAAGTGTTACTGGAAAACGAACGCTTGAACCTAGAAGACTGAAAGTTGGGCAGCCAAGTGGATTAGTGAACTGATCATTACCACCAAGTATCATCAAGTTTTGGTGAAAAAATGTTTGCTGAGATTTCATCAAACTAGTAGTTTTTTGGAAGCTTGGCAACCCCTTTCAAACGAAAGTGTTTTTCGCCAGTCTCTGCATGGGGTACTTCAAGAGGAAACAAACCATAGAGATAGAACTTGGAACTACTTCATTTGGTCAAGTTTCAAGGAGCTAGCACAAACCATGTTTGATTTAGAATTCCAAACACAGCTCTCTATGTAGGAGAAAACAGAGTGAAACCTAAAAATTCAAACTGTTACTGAAACGAATGCTTCAACCTAGAGAATAAAATTGGGCAGCCAAGTGGGATTAGTGAACTGATCATTACCACCAAGTATCATCAAGATTTGGTGAAAAAAGGTTTGCTGAGATTTCAGCAAACTAGTAGTTTTTTGGAAGCTTGGCAACCCCTTTCAAACGAAAGTGTTTTTTGCCAGTCTCTGCATGGGGTACTTCAAGAGGAAACAAACCATAGAGATAGAACTTAGGACTACTTCTCTTTGTCAAGTTTCAGGGAGCTAGCACAAACCGTGTTTGAATTAGAGTTTCAAACACATCTATCTATATAGGCAGAAAACAGAGTGAAACCTAAAAAATTCAAAGTGTTACTGGAAAGGAACGCTTGAACCTAGAAGAGTGAAAGTTTGGCAGCCAAGTGAGATTAGTTAACTGATCATTACCACCAAGTTATCATCAAGATTTGGTGAAAAAATTTTGCTGAGATTTCAGCAAACTAGGTAGTTTTTTGGAAGCTTGGCAACCCCTTTCAAACGAAAGTGTTTTTCGCCAGTCTCTGCATGGGGTACGTCAAGAGGAAACAAACCATAGAGATAGAACTTAGAACTACTTCATTTGGTCATGTTTCAAGGAGCCTGCACAAACCGTGTTTGATTTAGAATTCCAACACAGCTATCTATGTATGAGAAACAGAGTGAAACCTAAAAATTCAAACTGTTACTGGAAACGAATGCTTCAACCTAGAAGAATAAAAATTGGGCAGCCAAGTGGAATTAGTGAACTGATCATTACCACCAAGTATCATCAAGATTTGGTTGAAAAAATGTTTGCTGAGATTTCAGCAAACTAGTAGTTTTTTGGAAGCTTGGCAACCCCTTTCAAACGAAAGTGTTTTTCGCCAGTCTCTGCATGCGGTACTTCAAGAGGAAACAAACCATAGATATTAAATCTTAGAACTACTTCATTTGGTCAAATTTCAAGAGCTAGCACAAACCGTGTTTGATTTAGGGTTTCAAAACATATCTATCTATACAGCAGAAAACAGAGTGAAACCTAAAAATTCAAAGTGTTACTGGAAACGAATGCTTCAACCTAGAAGAATAAAAATTGTGTAGCTAAGTGGGATTAGTGAACTGATCATTACACCAGTATCATTAAGATTTGGTGAAAAAAATTTTGCTGAGATTTCAGCAAACTAGTAGTTTTTTGGAAGCTTGGCCACCCTTTCAAACGAAAGTGTTTTTCGCCAGTCTCTGCATGGTGTACTTCAAGAAGAAACAAACCATAAAGATGGAACATAGAACTGCTTCATTTGGTAAAGTTTCAAGGACCTAGCACAAACCGTGTTTGATTTAGAGTTTCAAACACATCTATCTATATAGCGAAAACAGAGTGAAACCTAAAAATTCGAAGTGTTACTGGAAACGAACGCTTGAACCTAGAGAGTAAAAATTGGGCAGCCAAGTGGGCTTAGTGAACTGATCATTACCACCAAGTATCATCAAGATTTGGTGAAAAAATATTTGCTGAGATTTCAGCAAACTAGTAGTTTTTTGGAAGCTTGGCCACCCCTTTCAAAAGACAGGTGTTTTCGCCAGTCTCTGCATGGGGTACTTCAAGAGGAAATAAACCATAGAGATAGAACTTAGAACTACTTCATTTGGTCAAGTTTCAAGGAGCTAGCCCAAACCGTGTTTGATTTAGAATTCCAAACACAGCTATCTATGTATGAGAAACAGAGTGAAACCTAAAAATTCAAACTGTTACTGGCAACGAATGCTTCAACCTAGAAGAATAAAAATTGGGGCAGCCAAGTGGATTAGTGAACTGATCATTCCCACCAAAGTATCATCAAGATTTGGTGAAAAAATGTTTCCTGAGATTTCAGCAAACTAGTAGTTTTTTGGAAGCTTGGCAACCCCTTTCAAACGAAAGTGTTTTTCGCCAGTCTCTGCATGGGGTACTTCAAGAGGAAACAAACCATAGAGATAGAACTTAGAACTACTTCATTTGGTCAAATTTCAAGGAGCTAGCACAAACCGTGTTTGATTTAGAGTTTCAAACACATCTATCTATATAGCAGAAAACAGAGTGAAACCTAAAAATTCAAAGTGTTACTGGAAACGATCGCTTGAACCTAGAAGAGTGAAAGTTGGGCAGCCACGTGGGATAGTGAACTGATCATTACCACCAAGTATCATCAAGATTGGTGAAAAAATGTTTGCTGAGATTTCATCAAACTAGTAGTTTTTTGGAGCTTGGCAACCCTTTCAAACGAAAGTGTTTTTCACCAGTCTCTGCATGGGGTACTTCAAGAGGAAACAAACCATAGAGATAGAACTTAGAACTACTTCATTTGGTCATGTTTCAAGGAGCTAGCACAACCGTGTTTGATTTAGAATTCCAAACACAAGCTATCTATGTATGAGAAACAGAGTGAAACCTAAAAATTCAAACTGTTACTGGAAACGAATGCTTCAACCTAGAAGAATAAAATAGGGCAGCCAAGTGGGATTAGTGAACTGATCATTACCACCAAGTATCATCAAGATTTGGTGAAAAAATGTTTGCTGAGATTTCAGCAAACTAGTAGTTTTTTTGGAAGCTTGGCAACCCTTTCAAACGAAAGTGTTTTTCGCCAGTCTCTGCATAAGGTACTTCAAGAGGAAACAAACCATAGATATAAATCTTAGAACTACTTCATTTGGTCAAAATTTCAAGGAGCTAGCACAAACCGTGTTTGATTTAGAGGTTTCAAACACATCTATCTATATAGCAGAAAACAGAGTGAAACCTAAAAATTCAAAGTGTTACTGGAAACGAATGCTTCAACCTAGAAGAATAGAAATTGGGTAGCCAAGTGGGATTAGTGAACTGATCATTACCACCAAGTATCATTAAGATTTGGTGAAAAATTTTGCTGAGATTTCAGAAAACTAGTAGTTTTCTGGAAGCTTGGCCACCCCTTTCAAACGAAAGTGTTTGTAGCCAGTCTCTGCATGGTATACTTCAAGAGGAAACAAACCATAGAGATGGAACATAGAACTACTTCATTTGGTAAAGATTCAAGGAGCTAGCACAAACCGTGTTGATTTAGAGTTTCAAACACATCTATTTATATAGCAGAAAACAGAGTGAAACCTAAAAATTCAAAGTGATACTGGAAACGAACGCTTGAACCTAGAAGAGTAAAAATTGGGCAGCCAAGTGGGCTTAGTGAACTGATCATTACCACCAAGTATCATCGAGATTTGGTGAAAAAAATGTTTGCTGAGATTTCAGCAAACTAGTAGTTTTTTGGAAGCTTGGCCACCCTTTCAAACGAAAGTGTTTTTCGCCAGTCTCTGCATGGGGTACTTCAAGAGGAAACAAACCATAGAGATAGAACTTAAAACTACTTCATTTGGTCAAGTTTCAAGGAGCTAGCACAAACCGTGTTTGATTAGAGTTTCAAAACACATCTATCTATATAGCAGAAAACAGAGTGAAACCTAAAAAATTCATAGTGTTACTGGAAACGAACGCTTGAACCTAGAAGAGTGAAAGTTGGGCAGCCAAGTGGGATTAGTGAAATGATCATTACCACCAAGTAACATCAAGTTTGGTGAAAAAATGTTTGCTGAGATTTCAGCAAACTAGTAGTTTTTTGGAAGCTTGGCAACCCCTTTCAAACGAAAGTGTTTTTCGCCAGTCTCTGCATGGGGTACTTCAGAGGAAACAAACCATAGAGATAGAACTTAGAACTACTTCATTTGGTCAAGTTTCAAGGAGCTAGCACAAACCGTGTTTGATTTAGAATTCCAAACACAGCTATCTATGTATGAGAAAACAGAGTGAAACCTAAAAATTCAAACTGTTACTTGAAACGAATGCTTCAACCTAGAAGAATAAAAATTGGGCAGCCAAGTGGGATTAGTGAACAGATCATTACCACCAAGTATCATCAAGATTTGGTGAAAAAATATTTGATGAGATGACAGCAAACGAGTAGTTTTTTGGAAGCTTGGCAACCCCTTTCAAACGAAAGTGTTTTTCGCCAGTCTCTGCATGGGGTACGTCAAGAGGAAACAAACCATAGAGATAGAACTTAGAACTACTTCATTTGGTCAAATTTCAAGGAGCTAGCACAAACCGTGTTTGATTTAAGAGTTTCAAACACATCTATCTATATAGCAGAAAACAGAGTGAAACCTTAAAAATTCAAAGTGTTACCGGAAACGAATGCTTCAACCTAGAAGAATAAAAATTGGGTAGCCACGTGGGATTAGTGAACTGATCCTTACCACCAAGTATCATTAAGATTTAGTGAAAAAAGTTTTGCTGAAATTTCAGCAAACTAGTAGTTTTTTGGAAGCTTGGCCACCCCTTTCAAACGAAAGTGTTTTTCGCCAGTCTCTGCATGGTGTACTTCAAGAGGAACAAACCATAGAGATGGAACATAGAACTACTTCATTTGGTAAAGTTTCAAGGAGCTAGCACAAACCGTGTTTGATTTAGAGTTTTCAAACACATCTATCTATAAAGCAGAAAACAGAGTGAAACCTAAAAATTCAAAGTGTTACTGGGAACGAAACGCTTGAACCTAGAAGAGTAAAAATTGGGCAGCAAGTGGGCTTAGTGAACTGATCATGACCACCAAGTATCATCAAGATTTGGTGAAAAAATGTTTGCTGAGATTTCAGCAAACTAGTAGTTTTTTGGAAGCTTGGCCACCCCTTTCAACGAAAGTGTTTTTCGCCAGTCTCTGCATGGGGTACTTCAAGGGGAAACAAACCATAGAGATAGAACTTAGAACTACTTCATTCGGTCAAGTTTCAAGGAGCTAGCCACAAACCGTGTTTGATTAGAATTCCAAACACAGCTATCTATGTATGAGAAAACAGAGTGGAACCTAAAAATTTCAAACTGTTACTGGAAAACGAATGCTTCAACCTAGAAGAATAAAAATTGGGCAGCCAAGTGGGATAAGTGAACTGATCATTACCACCAAGTATCATCAAGATTTGGTGAAAAAATGTTTGCTGAGATTTCAGCAAACTAGTAGTTTTTTGGAAGCTTGGCAACCCCTTTCAAACGAAAGTGTTTGTCGCCAGTCTCTGCATGGGGTACTTCAAGAGGAAACAAACCATAGAGATAGAACTTAGAACTACTTCATTTGGTCAAATTTCAAGGAGCTAGCACAAACCGTGTTTGATTTAGAGTTTCAAACACATCTATTTATATAGCAGAAAACAGAGTGAAATCTAAAAATTCAAAATGTTACTGGAAACGAATGCTTCAACATAGAAGAATAAAAATTGGGTAGCCAAGTGGGATTAGTGAACTGATCATTAACACCAAGTATCATCAAGATTTGGTGAAAAAATGTTTGATGAGATTTCAGCAAACTAGTAGTTTTTTGAAAGCTTGGCCACCCCTTTCAAACGAAAGTGTTTTTCGCCAGTCTCTGCATGGTGTACTTCATGAGGAAACAAACCATAGAGATGGAACATAGAACTACTTCATTTGGTAAAGTTTCAAGGAGCTAGCACAAACCGTGTTTGATTTAGAGTTTCAAACACATCTATCTATATAGCAGAAAACAGAGTGAAACCTAAAAATTCAAAGTGTTACTGGAAACGAACGCTTGAACCTTGAAGAGTGAAAGTTGGGCAGCCAAGTGGGATTAGTGAAATGATAATTACCACCAACTATCATCAAGTTTTGGTGAAAAAATGTTTGCTGAGATTTCAGCAAACTAGTAGTTTTTTGGAAGCTTGGCAACCCCTTTCAAACGAAAGTTTTTTTCGCCAGTGTCTGCATGGGGTACTTCAAGAGGAAACAAACCATAGAGATAGAACTTAGAACTACTTCATTTGGTCAAGATTCAAGGAGCTAGCACAAACCATGTTTGATTTAGAATTCCAAACACAGCTATCTATGTATGAGAAAACAGAGTGAAACCTAAAAATTCAAACTGTTACTGGCAACGAATGCTTCAAACTAGAAGAATAAAAATTGGGCAGCCAAGTGGGATTAGTGAACTGATCATTACCACCAAGTATCATCAAGATTTGGTGAAAAAAGGTTTGCTGAGATTTCAGCAAACTAGTAGTTTTTTGGAAGCTTGGCAACCCCTTTCAAACGAAAGTGTTTTTCGCCAGTCTCTGCATGGGGTACTTCAAGAGGAAACAAACCATAGAGATAGAACTTAGGACTACTTCATTTTGTCAAGTTTCACGGAGCCAGCACAAACCGTGTTTGATTTAGAGTTTCAAACACATCTATCTATATAGCAGAAAACAGAGTGAAACCTAAAAATTCAAAGTGTTACTGGAAACGAACGCTTGAACCTAGAAGAGTGAAAGTTGGGCAGCCAAGTGAGATTAGTGAACTGATCATTACCACCAAGTATCATCAAGATTTGGTTAAAAAATGTTTGCTGAGATTTCAGCAAACTAGTAGTTTTTTGGAAGCTTGGCAACCCCTTTCAAACGAAAGTGTTTTTCGCCAGTCTCTGCATGGGGTACTTCAAGAGGAAACAAACCATAGAGATAGAACTTAGAACTACTTCATTTGGTCAAATTTCAAGGAGCTAGCACAAACCGTGTTTGATTTAGAGTTTCAAACACATCTATCTATATAGCAGAAAACAGAGTGAAACCTAAAAATTCAAAGTGTTACTGGAAACGAATGCTTCAAACTAGAAGAATAAAAATTGGGTAGCCAAGTGGGATTAGTGAACTGATCATTACCACCAAGTATCATTAAGATTTGGTGAAAAAAGTTTTGCTGAGATTTCAGCAAACTAGTAGTTTTTTGGAAGCTTGGCCACACCTTTCAAACGAAAGTGTTTTTCGCCAGTCTCTGCATGGTGTACTTCAAGAGGAAACAAACAATAGAGATGGAACATAGAACTACTTCATTTGGTAAGGTTACAAGGAGCTAGCACAAACCGTGTTTGATTTAGAGTTTCAAACACATCTATCTATATAGCAGAAAACAGAGTGAAACCTAAAAATTCAAAGTTTTACTGGAAACGAACGCTTGAACCTAGAAGAGTGAAAGTTGGGCAGCCAAGTGGGATTAGTGAACTGATAATTACCACCAAGTATCATCATGTTTTGGTGAAAAAATATTTGCTGAGATTTCAGCAAACTAGTCGTTTTTTGGAAGCTTGGCAACGCCTTTCAAACGAAAGTGTTTTTCGCCAGTCTCTGCATGGGGTACTTCAAGAGGAAACAAACCATAGAGATAGAACTTAGAACTACTTCATTTGGTCAAGTTTCAAGGAGCTAGCACAAACCATGTTTGATTTAGAATTCCAAACACTGCTCTCTATGTAGGAGAAAACAGAGTGAAACCTAAAAATTCAAACTGTTACTGGAAACGAATGCTTCAACCTAGAAGAATAAAAATTGGGCAGCCAAGTGGGATTAGTGAACTGATCATTACCACCAAGTATCATCAAGATTTGGTGAAAAAATGTTTGCTGAGATTTCATCAAACTAGTAGTTTTTTGGAAGCTTGGCAACCCCTTTCAAACGAAAGTGTTTTTCGCCAGTCTCTGCATGGGGTACTTCAAGAGGAAACAAACCATAGAGATAGAACTTAGAACTACTTCATTTGGTCATGTTTCAAGGAGCTAGCACAAACCGTGTTTGATTTAGAATTCCAAACACAGCTATCTATGTATGAGAAAACAGAGTGAAACCTAAAAATTCAAACTGTTACTGGAAACGAATGCTTCAACCTAGAAGAATAAAAATTGGGCAGCCAAGTGGGAATAGTGAACTGATCATTACCACCAAGTATCATCAAGATTTGGTGAAAAAATGTTTGCTGAGATTTCAGCAAACTAGTAGTTTTTTGGAAGCTTGGCAACCCCTTTCAAACGAAAGTGTTTTTCGCCAGTCTCTGCATGGGGTACTTCAAGAGGAAACAAACCATAGATATAAATCTTAGAACTACTTCATTTGGTCAAATTTCAAGGAGCTAGCACAAACCGTGTTTGATTTAGAGTTTCAAACACATCTATCTATATAGCAGAAAACAGAGTGAAACCTAAAAATTCAAAGTGTTACTGGAAACGAATGCTTCAACCTAGAAGAATAGAAATTGGGTAGCCAAGTGGGATTAGTGAACTGATCATTACCACCAAGTATCATTAAGATTTGGTGAAAAAATTTTGCTGAGATTTCAGCAAACTAGTAGTTTTCTGGAAGCTTGGCCACCCCTTTCAAACGAAAGTGTTTGTAGCCAGTCTCTGCATGGTATACTTCAAGAGGAAACAAACCATAGAGATGGAACATAGAACTACTTCATTTGGTAAAGATTCAAGGAGCTAGCACAAACCGTGTTTGATTTAGAGTTTCAAACACATCTATCTATATAGCAGAAAACAGAGTGAAACCTAAAAATTCAAAGTGTTACTGGAAACGAACGCTTGAACCTAGAAGAGTAAAAATTGGGCAGCCAAGTGGGCTTAGTGAACTGATCATTACCACCAAGTATCATCGAGATTTGGTGAAAAAATGTTTGCTGAGAATTCAGCAAACTAGTAGTTTTTTGGAAGCTTGGCCACCCCTTTCAAACGAAAGTGTTTTTCGCCAGTCTCTGCATGGGGTACTTCAAGAGGAAACAAACCATAGAGATAGAACTTAGAACTACTTCATTTGGTCAAGTTTCAAGGAGCTAGCACAAACCGTGTTTGATTTAGAGTTTGAAACACATCTATCTATATAGCAGAAAACAGAGTGAAACCTAAAAATTCATAGTGTTACTGGAAACGAACGCTTGAACCTAGAAGAGTGAAAGTTGGGCAGCCAAGTGGGATTAGTGAAATGATCATTACCACCAAGTATCATCAAGTTTTGGTGAAAAAATGTTTGCTGAGATTTCAGCAAACTAGTAGTTTTTTGGAAGCTTGGCAACCCCTTTCAAACGAAAGTGTTTTTCGCCAGTCTCTGCATGGGGTACTTCAAGAGGAAACAAACCATAGAGATAGAACTTAGAACTACTTCATTTGGTCAAGTTTCAAGGAGCTAGCACAAACCGTGTTTGATTTAGAATTCCAAACACAGCTATCTATGTATGAGAAAACAGAGTGAAACCTAAAAATTCAAACTGTTACTTGAAACGAATGCTTCAACCTAGAAGAATAAAAATTGGGCAGCCAAGTGGGATTAGTGAACAGATCATTACCACCAAGTATCATCAAGATTTGGTGAAAAAATGTTTGATGAGATGACAGCAAACGAGTAGTTTTTTGGAAGCTTGGCAACCCCTTTCAAACGAAAGTGTTTTTCGCCAGTATCTGCATGGGGTACGTCAAGAGGAAACAAACCATAGAGATAGAACTTAGAACTACTTCATTTGGTCAAATTTCAAGGAGCTAGCACAAACCGTGTTTGATTTAGAGTTTCAAACACATCTATCTATATAGCAGAAAACAGAGTGAAACCTAAAAATTCAAAGTGTTACCGGAAACGAATGCTTCAACCTAGAAGAATAAAAATTGGGTAGCCACGTGGGATTAGTGAACTGATCCTTACCACCAAGTATCATTAAGATTTAGTGAAAAAAGTTTTGCTGAAATTTCAGCAAACTAGTAGTTTTTTGGAAGCTTGGCCACCCCTTTCAAACGAAAGTGTTTTTCGCCAGTCTCTGCATGGTGTACTTCAAGAGGAAACAAACCATAGAGATGGAACATAGAACTACTTCATTTGGTAAAGTTTCAAGGAGCTAGCACAAACCGTGTTTGATTTAGAGTTTCAAACACATCTATCTATAAAGCAGAAAACAGAGTGAAACCTAAAAATTCAAAGTGTTACTGGAAACGAACGCTTGAACCTAGAAGAGTAAAAATTGGGCAGCCAAGTGGGCTTAGTGAACTGATCATGACCACCAAGTATCATCAAGATTTGGTGAAAAAATGTTTGCTGAGATTTCAGCAAACTAGTAGTTTTTTGGAAGCTTGGCCACCCCTTTCAAACGAAAGTGTTTTTCGCCAGTCTCTGCATGGGGTACTTCAAGGGGAAACAAACCATAGAGATAGAACTTAGAACTACTTCATTCGGTCAAGTTTCAAGGAGCTAGCACAAACCGTGTTTGATTTAGAATTCCAAACACAGCTATCTATGTATGAGAAAACAGAGTGAAACCTAAAAATTCAAACTGTTACTGGAAACGAATGCTTCAACCTAGAAGAATAAAAATTAGGCAGCCAAGTGGGATAAGTGAACTGATCATTACCACCAAGTATCATCAAGATTTGGTGAAAAAATGTTTGCTGAGATTTCAGCAAACTAGTAGTTTTTTGGAAGCTTGGCAACCCCTTTCAAATGAAAGTGTTTGTCGCCAGTCTCTGCATGGGGTACTTCAAGAGGAAACAAACCATAGAGATAGAACTTAGAACTACTTCATTTGGTCAAATTTCAAGGAGCTAGCACAAACCGTGTTTGATTTAGAGTTTCAAACACATCTATTTATATAGCAGAAAACAGAGTGAAACCTAAAAATTCAAAATGTTACTGGAAACGAATGCTTCATCCTAGAAGAATAAAAATTGGGTAGCCAAGTGGGATTAGTGAACTGATCATTACCACCAAGTATCATCAAGATTTGGTGAAAAAATGTTTGATGAGATTTCAGCAAACTAGTAGTTTTTTGAAAGCTTGGCCACCCCTTTCAAACGAAAGTGTTTTTCGCCAGTCTCTGCATGGTGTACTTCAAGAGGAAACAAACCATAGAGATGGAACATAGAACTACTTCATTTGGTAAAGTTTCAAGGAGCTAGCACAAACCGTGTTTGATTTAGAGTTTCAAACACATCTATCTATATAGCAGAAAACAGAGTGAAACCTAAAAATTCAAAGTGTTACTGGAAACGAACGCTTGAACCTAGAAGAGTGAAAGTTGGGCAGCCAAGTGGGATTAGTGAAATGATAATTACCACCAACTATCATCAAGTTTTGGTGAAAAAATGTTTGCTGAGATTTCAGCAAACTAGTAGTTTTTTGGAAGCTTGGCAACCCCTTTCAAACGAAAGTGTTTTTCGCCAGTGTCTGCATGGGGTACTTCAAGAGGAAACAAACCATAGAGATAGAACTTAGAACTACTTCATTTGGTCAAGTTTCAAGGAGCTAGCACAAACCATGTTTGATTTAGAATTCCAAACACAGCTATCTATGTATGAGAAAACAGAGTGAAACCTAAAAATTCAAACTGTTACTGGCAACGAATGCTTCAAACTAGAAGAATAAAAATTGGGCAGCCAAGTGGGATTAGTGAACTGATCATTACCACCAAGTATCATCAAGATTTGGTGAAAAAAGGTTTGCTGAGATTTCAGCAAACTAATAGTTTTTTGGAAGCTTGGCAACCCCTTTCAAACGAAAGTGTTTTTCGCCAGTCTCTGCATGGGGTACTTCAAGAGGAAACAAACCATAGAGATAGAACTTAGGACTACTTCATTTTGTCAAGTTTCACGGAGCTAGCACAAACCGTGTTTGATTTAGAGTTTCAAACACATCTATCTATATAGCAGAAAACAGAGTGAAACCTAAAAATTCAAAGTGTTACTGGAAACGAACGCTTGAACCTAGAAGAGTGAAAGTTGGGCAGCCAAGTGAGATTAGTGAACTGATCATTACCACCAAGTATCATCAAGATTTGGTTAAAAAATGTTTGCTGAGATTTCAGCAAACTAGTAGTTTTTTGGAAGATTGGCAACCCCTTTCAAACGAAAGTGTTTTTCGCCAGTCTCTGCATGGGGTACTTCAAGAGGAAACAAACCATAGAGATAGAACTTAGAACTACTTCATTTGGTCAAATTTCAAGGAGCTAGCACAAACCGTGTTTGATTTAGAGTTTCAAACACATCTATCTATATAGCAGAAAACAGAGTGAAACCTAAAAATTCAAAGTGTTACTGGAAACGAATGCTTCAACCTAGAAGAATAAAAATTGGGTAGCCAAGTGGGATTAGTGAACTGATCATTACCACCAAGTATCATTAAGATTTGGTGAAAAAAGTTTTGCTGAGATTTCAGCAAACTAGTAGTTTTTTGGAAGCTTGGCCACACCTTTCAAACGAAAGTGTTTTTCGCCAGTCTCTGCATGGTGTACTTCAAGAGGAAACAAACCATAGAGATGGAACATAGAACTACTTCATTTGGTAAGGTTACAAGGAGCTAGCACAAACCGTGTTTGATTTAGAGTTTCAAACACATCTATCTATATAGCAGAAAACAGAGTGAAACCTAAAAATTCAAAGTGTTACTGGAAATGAACGCTTGAACCTAGAAGAGTAAAAATTGGGCAGCCAAGTGGGCTTAGTGAACTGATCATTACCACCAAGTATCATCAAGATTTGTTGAAAAAATGTTTGCTGAGATTTCAGCAAACTAGTAGTTTTTTGGAAGCTTGGCAACCCCTTTCAAACGAAAGTGTTTTTCGCCAGTCTCTGCATGGGGTATTCAAGAGGAAACAAACCATAGAGATAGAACTTAGAACTACTTCATTTGGTCAAGTTTCAAGGAGCTAGCACAAACCGTGTTTGATTTAGAGTTTCAAACACATCTATCTATATAGCAGAAAACAGAGTGAAACCTAAAAATTCAAAGTGTTACTGGAAACGAACGCTTGAACCTAGAAGAGTGAAAGTTGGGCAGCCAAGTGGGATTAGTGAACTGATCATTACCACCAAGTATCATCAAGTTTTGGTGAAAAAATGTTTGCTGAGATTTCAGCAAACTAGTCGTTTTTTGGAAGCTTGGCAACGCCTTTCAAACGAAAATGTTTTTCGCCAGTCTCTGCATGGGGTACTTCAAGAGGAAACAAACCATAGAGATAGAACTTAGAACTACTTCATTTGGTCAAGTTTCAAGGAGCTAGCACAAACCATGTTTGATTTAGAATTCCAAACACTGCTCTCTATGTAGGAGAAAACAGAGTGAAACCTAAAAATTCAAACTGTTACTGGAAACGAATGCTTCAACCTAGAAGAATAAAAATTGGGCAGCCAAGTGGGATTAGTGAACTGATCATTACCACCAAGTATCATCAAGATTTGGTGAAAAAATGTTTGCTGAGATTTCATCAAACTAGTAGTTTTTTGGAAGCTTGGCAACCCCTTTCAAACGAAAGTGTTTTTCGCCAGTCTCTGCATGGGGTACTTCAAGAGGAAACAAACCATAGAGATAGAACTTAGAACTACTTCATTTGGTCATGTTTCAAGGAGCTAGCACTAACCGTGTTTGATTTAGAATTCCAAACACAGCTATCTATGTATGAGAAAACAGAGTGAAACCTAAAAATTCAAACTGTTACTGGAAACGAATGCTTCAACCTAGAAGAATAAAAATTGGGCAGCCAAGTGGGAATAGTGAACTGATCATTACCACCAAGTATCATCAAGATTTGGTGAAAAAATGTTTGCTGAGATTTCAGCAAACTAGTAGTTTTTTGGAAGCTTGGCAACCCCTTTTAAACGAAAGTGTTTTTCGCCAGTATCTGCATGGGGTACTTCAAGAGGAAACAAACCATAGATATAAATCTTAGAACTACTTCATTTGGTCAAATTTCAAGGAGCTAGCACAAACCGTGTTTGATTTAGAGTTTCAAACACATCTATTTATATAGCAGAAAACAGAGTGAAACCTAAAAATTCAAAATGTTACTGGAAACGAATGCTTCATCCTAGAAGAATAAAAATTGGGTAGCCAAGTGGGATTAGTGAACTGATCATTACCACCAAGTATCATCAAGATTTGGTGAAAAAATGTTTGATGAGATTTCAGCAAACTAGTAGTTTTTTGAAAGCTTGGCCACCCCTTTCAAACGAAAGTGTTTTTCGCCAGTCTCTGCATGGTGTACTTCAAGAGGAAACAAACCATAGAGATGGAACATAGAACTACTTCATTTGGTAAAGTTTCAAGGAGCTAGCACAAACCGTGTTTGATTTAGAGTTTCAAACACATCTATCTATATAGCAGAAAACAGAGTGAAACCTAAAAATTCAAAGTGTTACTGGAAACGAACGGTTGAACCTAGAAGAGTGAAAGTTGGGCAGCCAAGTGGGATTAGTGAAATGATCATTACCACCAACTATCATCAAGTTTTGGTGAAAAATGATTGCTGAGA
This sequence comes from Callospermophilus lateralis, assembly GCF_048772815.1. Taxonomy (NCBI): domain Eukaryota; kingdom Metazoa; phylum Chordata; class Mammalia; order Rodentia; family Sciuridae; genus Callospermophilus; species Callospermophilus lateralis. The sequence goes on from NW_027511499.1 coordinate 17,453, forward strand.
TTTCAGCAAACTAGTAGTTTTTTGGAAGCTTGGCAACCCCTTTCAAACGAAAGTGTTTTCGCCAGTCTCTGCATGGGGTACTTCAAGAGGAAACAAACCATAGAGATAGAACTTAGAACTACTTCATTTGGTCAAGTTTCAAGGAGCTAGCACAAACCATGTTTGATTTAGAATTCCAAACACAGCTATCTATGTATGAGAAAACAGAGTGAAACCTAAAAATTCAAACTGTTACTGGCAACGAATGCTTCAAACTAGAAGAATAAAAATGGGCAGCCAAGTGGGATTAGTGAACTGATCATTACCACCAAGTATCATCAAGATTTGGTGAAAAAAGTTTTGCTGAGATTTCAGCAAACTAGTAGTTTTTTGGAAGCTTGGCAACCCTTTCAAACGAAAGTGTTTTTCGCCAGTCTCTGCATGGGGTACTTCAAGAGGAAACAAACCATAGAGATAGAACTTAGAACTACTTCATTTGGTCAAGTTTCAAGGAGCTAGCACAAACCGTGTTTGATTTAGAGTTTGAAACACATCTATCTATATAGCAGAAAACAGAGTGAAACCTAAAAATTCATAGTGTTACTGGAAACGAACGCTTGAACCTAGAAGAGTGAAAGTTGGGCAGCCAAGTGGGATTAGTGAAATGATCATTACCACCAAGTATCATCAAGTTTTGGTGAAAAAATGTTTGCTGAGATTTCAGCAAACTAGTAGTTTTTTGGAAGCTTGGCAACCCCTTTCAAACGAAAGTGTTTTCGCCAGTCTCTGCATGGGGTACTTCAAGAGGAAACAAACCATAGAGATAGAACTTAGAACTACTTCATTTGGTCAAGTTTCAAGGAGCTAGCACAAACCGTGTTTGATTTAGAATTCCAAACACAGCTATCTATGTATGAGAAACAGAGTGAAACCTAAAAATTTCAAACTGTTACTTGAAACGAATGCTTCAACCTAGAAGAATAAAAATTGGGCAGCCAAGTGGGATTAGTAACTGATCATTACCACCAAGTATCATCAAGATTTGGTGAAAAAATGTTTGATGAGATTTCAGCAAACTAGTAGGTTTTTGAAAGCTTGGCCACCCCTTTCAAACGAAAGTGTTTTTCGCCAGTCTCTGCATGGTGTACTTCAAGAGGAAACAAACCATAGAGATGGAACATAGAACTACTTCATTTGGTAAAGTTTCAAGGAGCTAGCACAAACCGTGTTTGATTTAGAGTTTCAAACACATCTATCTATATAGCAGAAAACAGAGTGAAACCTAAAAATTCAAAGTGTTACTGGAAACGAATGCTTCAACCTAGAAGAATAAAAATTGGGTAGCCAAGTGGGATTAGTGAACTGATCATTACCACCAAGTATCATTAAGATTTGGTGAAAAAAGTTTTGCTGAGATTTCAGCAAACTAGTAGTTTTTTGGAAGCTTGGCCACCCCTTTCAAACGAAAGTGTTTTTCGCCAGTCTCTGCATGGTGTACTTCAAGAGGAAACAAACATAGAGATGGAACATAGAACTACTTCATTTGGTAAAGTTTCAAGGAGCTAGCACAAACCGTGTTTGATTTAGAGTTTCAAACACATCTATCTATATAGCAGAAAACAGAGTGAAACCTAAAAATTCAAAGTGTTACTGGAAACGAACGCTTGAACCTAGAAGAGTAAAAATTGGGCAGCCAAGTGGGCTTAGTGAACTGATCATTACCACCAAGTATCATCAAGATTTGGTGAAAAAATGTTTGCTGAGATTTCAGCAAACTAGTAGTTTTTTGGAAGCTTGGCAACCCCTTTCAAACGAAAGTGTTTTTCGCCAGTCTCTGCATGGGGTACTTCAAGAGGAAACAAACCATAGAGATAGAACTTAGAACTACTTCATTCGGTCAAGTTTCAAGGAGCTAGCACAAACCGTGTTTGATTTAGAATTCCAAACACAGCTATCTATGTATGAGAAAACAGAGTGAAACCTAAAAATTCAAACTGTTACTGGAAACGAATGCTTCAACCTAGAAGAATAAAAATTGGGCAGCCAAGTGGGATTAGTGAACTGATCATTACCACCACCACCAAGTATCATCAAGATTTGGTGAAAAAATGTTTGCTGAGATTTCATCAAACTAGTAGTTTTTTGGAAGCTTGGCAACGCTTTCAAACGAAAGTGTTTTTCGCCAGTCTCTGCATGGGGTACTTCAAGAGGAAACAAACCATAGAGATAGAACTTAGAACTACTTCATTTGGTCAGGTTTCAAGGAGCTAGCACAAACCGTGTTTGATTTAGAATTTCAAACACTGCTATCTATGTATGAGAAAACAGAGTGAAACCTAAAAATTCAAACTGTTACTGGAAACGAATGCTTCAACCTAGAGGAATAAAAATTGGGCAGCCAAGTGGGATTAGTGAACTGATCATTACCACCAAGTATCATCAAGATTTGGTGAAAAAAGGTTTGCTGAGATTTCAGCAAACTAGTAGTTTTTTGGAAGCTTGGCAACCCCTTTCAAACGAAAGTGTTTTTCGCCAGTCTCAGCATGGGGTACTTCAAGAGGAAACAAACCATAGATATAAATCTTAGAACTACTTCATTTGGTCAAATGTCAAGGAGCTAGCACAAACCGTGTTTGATTTAGAGTTTCAAACACATCTATTTATATAGCAGAAAACAGAGTGAAACCTAAAAATTCAAAATGTTACTGGAAACGAATGCTTCATCCTAGAAGAATAAAAAGTGGGTAGCCAAGTGGGATTAGTGAACTGATCATTACCACCAAGTATCATGAAGATTTGGTGAAAAAATGTTTGATGAGATTTCAGCAAACTAGTAGGTTTTTGAAAGCTTGGCCACCCCTTTCAAACGAAAGTGTTTTTCGCCAGTCTCTGCATGGTGTACTTCAAGAGGAAACAAACCATAGAGATGGAACATAGAACTACTTCATTTGGTAAAGTTTCAAGGAGCTAGCACAAACCGTGTTTGATTTAGAGTTTCAAACACATCTATCTATATAGCAGAAAACAGAGTGAAACCTAAAAATTCAAAGTGTTACTGGAAACGTACGCTTGAACCTAGAAGAGTGAAAGTTGGGCAGCCAAGTGGGATTAGTGAAATGATCATTACCACCAACTATCATCAAGTTTTGGTGAAAAAATGTTTGCTGAGATTTCAGCAAACTAGTAGTTTTTGGAAGCTTGGCAACCCCTTTCAAACGAAAGTGTTTTTCACCAGTCTCTGCATGGGGTACTTCAAGAGGAAACAAACCATAGAGATAGAACTTAGAACTACTTCATTTGGTCAAGTTTCAAGGAGCTAGCACAAACCATGTTTGATTTAGAATTCCAAACACAGCTATCTATGTATGAGAAAACAGAGTGAAACCTAAAAATTCAAACTGTTACTGGCAACTAATGCTTCAAACTAGAAGAATGAAAATTGGGCAGCCAAGTGGGATTAGTGAACAGATCATTACCACCAAGTATCATCAAGATTTGGTGAAAAAAGGTTTGCTGAGATTTCAGCAAACTAGTAGTTTTTTGGAAGCTTGGCAACCCCTTTCAAACGAAAGTGTTTTTCGCCAGTCTCTGCATGGGGTACTTCAAGAGGAAACAAACCATAGAGATGGAACATAGAACTACTTCATTTGGTAAAGTTTCAAGGATCTAGCACAAACCGTGTTTGATTTAGAGTTTCAAACACATCTATCTATATAGCAGAAAACAGAGTGAAACCTAAAAATTCAAAGTGTTACTGGAAACGAATGCTTCAACCTAGAAGAATAAAAATTGGGTAGCCAAGTGGGATTAGTGAACTGATCATTACCACCAAGTATCATTAAGATTTGGTGAAAAAAGTTTTGCTGAGATTTCAGCAAACTTGTAGTTTTTTGGAAGCTTGGCCACACCTTTCAAACGAAAGTGTTTTTCGCCAGTCTCTGCATGGTGTACTTCAAGAGGAAACAAACCATAGAAATGGAACATAGAACTACTTCATTTGGTAAGGTTACAAGGAGCTAGCACAAACCGTGTTTGATTTAGAGTTTCAAACACATCTATCTATATAGCAGAAAACAGAGTGAAACCTAAAAATTCAAAGTGTTACTGGAAACGAACGCTTGAACCTAGAAGAGTGAAAGTTGAGCAGCCAAGTGGGATTAGTGAACTGATAATTACCACCAAGTATCATCATGTTTTGGTGAAAAAATGTTTGCTGAGATTTCAGCAAACTAGTCGTTTTTTGGAAGCTTGGCAACGCCTTTCAAACGAAAGTGTTTTTCGCCAGTCTCTGCATGGGGTACTTCAAGAGGAAACAAACCATAGAGATAGAACTTAGAACTACTTCATTTGGTCAAGTTTCAAGGAGCTAGCACAAACCATGTTTGATTTAGAATTCCAAACACTGCTCTCTATGTAGGAGAAAACAGAGTGAAACCTAAAAATTCAAACTGTTACTGGAAACGAATGCTTCAACCTAGAAGAATAAAAATTGGGCAGCCAAGTGGGATTAGTGAACTGATCATTACCACCAAGTATCATCAAGTTTTGGTGAAAAAATGTTTGCTGAGATTTCAGCAAACTAGTAGTTTTTTGGAAGCTTGGCAACGCTTTCAAACGAAAGTGTTTTTCGCCAGTCTCTGCATGGGGTACTTCAAGAGGAAACAAACCATAGAGATAGAACTTAGAACTACTTCATTTGGTCAGGTTTCAAGGAGCTAGCACAAACCGTGTTTGATTTAGAATTCCAAACACTGCTATCTATGTATGAGAAAACAGAGTGAAACCTAAAAATTCAAACTGTTACTGGAAACGAATGCTTCAACCTAGAAGAATAAAAATTGGGCAGCCAAGTGGGATTAGTGAACTGATCATTACCACCAAGTATCATCAAGATTTGGTGAAAAAAGGTTTGCTGAGATTTCAGCAAACTAGTAGTTTTTTGGAAGCTTGGCAACCCCTTTCAAACGAAAGTGTTTTTCGCCAGTCTCAGCATGGGGTACTTCAAGAGGAAACAAACCATAGATATAAATCTTAGAACTACTTCATTTGGTCAAATGTCAAGGAGCTAGCACAAACCGTGTTTGATTTAGAGTTTCAAACACATCTATTTATATAGCAGAAAACAGAGTGAAACCTAAAAATTCAAAATGTTACTGGAAACGAATGCTTCATCCTAGAAGAATAAAAATTGGGTAGCCAAGTGGGATTAGTGAACTGATCATTACCACCAAGTATCATGAAGATTTGGTGAAAAAATGTTTGATGAGATTTCAGCAAACTAGTAGGTTTTTGAAAGCTTGGCCACCCCTTTCAAACGAAAGTGTTTTTCGCCAGTCTCTGCATGGTGTACTTCAAGAGGAAACAAACCATAGAGATGGAACATAGAACTACTTCATTTGGTAAAGTTTCAAGGAGCTAGCACAAACCGTGTTTGATTTAGAGTTTCAAACACATCTATCTATATAGCAGAAAACAGAGTGAAACCTAAAAATTCAAAGTGTTACTGGAAACGTACGCTTGAACCTAGAAGAGTGAAAGTTGGGCAGCCAAGTGGGATTAGTGAAATGATCATTACCACCAACTATCATCAAGTTTTGGTGAAAAAATGTTTGCTGAGATTTCAGCAAACTAGTAGTTTTTTGGAAGCTTGGCAACCCCTTTCAAACGAAAGTGTTTTTCACCAGTCTCTGCATGGGGTACTTCAAGAGGAAACAAACCATAGAGATAGAACTTAGAACTACTTCATTTGGTCAAGTTTCAAGGAGCTAGCACAAACCATGTTTGATTTAGAATTCCAAACACAGCTATCTATGTATGAGAAAACAGAGTGAAACCTAAAAATTCAAACTGTTACTGGCAACTAATGCTTCAAACTAGAAGAATGAAAATTGGGCAGCCAAGTGGGAATAGTGAACTGATCATTACCACCAAGTATCATCAAGATTTGGTGAAAAAAGGTTTGCTGAGATTTCAGCAAACTAGTAGTTTTTTGGAAGCTTGGCAACCCCTTTCAAACGAAAGTGTTTTTCGCCAGTCTCTGCATGGGGTACTTCAAGAGGAAACAAACCATAGAGATAGAACTTAGGACTACTGCATTTTGTCAAGTTTCACGGAGCTAGCACAAACCGTGTTTGATTTAGAGTTTCAAACACATCTATCTATATAGCAGAAAACAGAGTGAAACCTAAAAATTCAAAGTGTTACTGGAAACGAACGCTTGAACCTAGAAGAGTGAAAGTTGGGCAGCCAAGTGAGATTAGTGAACTGCTCATTACCACCAAGTATCATCAAGATTTGGTTAAAAAATGTTTGCTGATTTTTCAGCAAACTAGTAGTTTTTGGGAAGCTTGGCAACCCCTTTCAAACGAAAGTGTTTTTCGCCAGTCTCTGCATGGGGTACTTCAAGAGGAAACAAACCATAGAGATAGAACTTAGAACTACTTCATTTGGTCAAATTTCAAGGAGCTAGCACAAACCGTGTTTGATTTAGAGTTTCAAACACATCTATCTATATAGCAGAAAACAGAGTGAAACCTAAAAATTCAAAGTGTTACTGGAAACGAATGCTTCAACCTAGAAGAATAAAAATTGGGTAGCCAAGTGGGATTAGTGAACTGATCATTACCACCAAGTATCATTAAGATTTGGTGAAAAAAGTTTTGCTGAGATTTCAGCAAACTAGTAGTTTTTTGGAAGCTTGGCCACACCTTTCAAACGAAAGTGTATTTCGCCAGTCTCTGCATGGTGTACTTCAAGAGGAAACAAACCATAGAGATGGAACATAGAACTACTTCATTTGGTAAGGTTACAAGGAGCTAGCACAAACCGTGTTTGATTTAGAGTTTCAAACACATCTATCTATATAGCAGAAAACAGAGTGAAACCTAAAAATTCAAAGTGTTACTGGAAATGAACGCTTGAACCTAGAAGAGTTAAAATTGGGCAGCCAAGTGGGCTTAGTGAACTGATCATTACCACGAAGTATCATCAAGATTTGTTGAAAAAATGTTTGCTGAGATTTCAGCAAACTAGTAGTTTTTTGGAAGCTTGGCAACCCCTTTCAAACGAAAGTGTTTTTCGCCAG
>NW_027511500.1:0-24505 GCF_048772815.1 Callospermophilus lateralis
TCCAGTAACAGATTGAATTTTTAGGTTTCACTCTGTTTTCTCCTACATAGATAGCTGTGTTTGGAATTCTAAATCAAACACGGTTTGTGCTAGCTTATTGAAACTTGACCAAATGAAGTAGTTCTAAGTTCTATCTCTATGGTTTGTTTCCTATTGAAATACCCCATGCAGAGACTGGCGAAAAACACTTTCGTTTGAAAGGGGTTGCCAAGCTTCCAAAAAACTACTAGTTTGCTGAAATCTCAGCAAACATTTTTTCACCAAATCTTGATGATACTTGGTGGTAATGATCAGTTCACTAATCCCACTTGGCTGCCCAATTTTTATTCTTCTAGGTTGAAGCATTCGTTTCCAGTAACAGTTTGAATTTTTAGGTTTCACTCTGTTTTCTCCTACATAGATAGCTGTGTTTGGAATTCTAAATCAAACACGGTTTGTGCTAGCTCCTTGAAACTTGGACAAATGAAGTAGTTCTAAGTTCTATCTCTATGGTTTGTTTCCTCTTGAAGTACCCCATGCAGATACTGGCGAAAAACACTTTCGTTTGAAAGGGGTTGCCAAGCTTCCAAAAAACTACTAGTTTGCTGAAATCTCAGCAAACATTTTTTTCACCAAATCTTGATGATACTTGGTGGTAAAGATCAGTTCACTAAGCCCACTTGGCTGCCCAATTTCACTCTTCTAGGTTCAAGCGTTCGTTTCCAGTAACACTTTGAATTTTAGGTTTCACTCTGTTTTCTGCTATATAGATAGATGTGTTTGAAACTCTAAATCATATACGGTTTGTGCTTGCTCCTTGAAACTTGACCAAATGAAGTAGTTCTAAGTTCTATCTCTATGGTTTGTTTCCTCTTGACGTACCCCATTCAGAGACTGGCGAAAAACACTTTCGTTTGAAAGGGGTTGCCAAGCTTACAAAAAACTACTAGTTTGCTGAAATCTCAGCAAACATTTTTTCACCAAATCTTGATGATACTTGGTGGTATTGATCAGTTCACTAAGCCCACTTGGCTGCCCAATTTTCACTCTTCTAGGTTCAAGCGTTCGTTTCCAGTAACACTTTGAATTTTAGGTTTCACTCTGTTTTCTGCTATATAGATAGATGTGTTTGAAACTCTAAATCAAACACGGTTTGTGCTAGCTCCTTGAAACTTGACCAAATGAAGTAGTTCTAAGTTCTATCTCTATGGTTTGTTTCCTCTTGAAGTACCCCATGCAGATACTGGCGAAAAACACTTTCGTTTGAAAGGGGTTGCCAAGCTTCCAAAAAACTACTAGTTTGCTGAAATCTCAGCAAACATTTTTTCACCAAATCTTGATGATACTTGGTGGTAATGATCAGTTCACTAATCCCACTTGGCTGCCCAATTTTTGTTCTTCTAGGTTGAAGCATTCGTTTCCAGTAACAGTTTGAATTTTTAGGTTTCACTCTGTTTTCTCTTACATAGATAGCTGTGTTTGGAATTCTAAATCAAACACGGTTTGTGCTAGCTCCTTGAAACTTGACCAAATGAAGTAGTTCTAAGTTCTATCTCTATGGTTTGTTTCCTCTTGAAGTACCCCATGCAGAGTAGATCGAAAAACACTTTCATTTGAAAGGGGTTGCCAAGCTTCCAAAAAACTACTAGTTTGCTGAAATCTCAGCAAACATTTTTTCACCAAACCTTGATGATACTTGGTGGTAATGATCAGTTCACTAAGCCCTCTTGGTTGCCCAATTTTCACTCTTCTAGGTTCAAGCGTTCGTTTCCAGTAACACTTTGAATTTTAGGTTTCACTCTGTTTTCTGCTATATAGATAGATATGTTTGAAACTCTAAATCAAACACGGTTTGTGCTAGCTGCTTTAAACTTGACCAAATGAAGTAGTTCTACGTTCTATCTCTATGGTTTGTTTCCTCTTGAAGTACCCCATGCAGAGACTTGCGAAAAACACTTTCGTTTGAAAGGGGTTGCCAAGCTTCCAAAAAACTACTAATTTGCTGAAATCTCAGCAAACATTTTTTCACCAAATCTTGATGATACTTGGTGGTATTGATCAGTTCACTAAGCCCACTTGGCTGCCCAATTTTCACTCTTCTAGGTTCAAGCGTTCGTTTTCACTAACACTTTGAATTTTTAGGTTTCACTCTGTTTTCTGCTATATAGATAGATGTGTTTGAAACTCTAAATCAAACACGGTTTGTGCTAGCTCCTTGAAACTTGACCAAATGAAGTAGTTCTAAGTTCTATCTCTATGGTTTGTTTCCTCTTGAAGTACCCCATGCAGAGACTGGCGAAAAACACTTTCGTTTGAAAGGGGTTGCCAAGCTTCCAAAAAACTACTAGTTTGAAGAAATCTCAACAAACATTTTTTCACCAAATCTTGATGATACTTGGTGGTAATGATCAGTTCACTAATCCCACTTGGCTGCCAATTATTATTCTTCTAGGTTAAAGCATTCGTTTCCAGTAACAGTTGGAATTTTTAGGTTTCACTCTGTTTTCCCCTACATAGATAGCTGTGTTTGGAATTCTAAATCAAACACGGTTTGTGCTAGCTCCTTGAAACTTGACCAAATGAAGTAGTTCTAAGTTCTCTCTCTAAGGTTTGTTTCCTCTTGAAGTACCCCATGCAGAGACTGGCGAAAAACACTTTCGTTTGAAAGGGGTTGCCAAGCTTCCAAAAAAGTACTAGTTTGAAGAAATCTCAGCAAACATTTTTTTACCAAATCTTGATGATACTTGGTGGTAATGATCAGTTCACTAATCCCACTTGGCTGCCCAATTTTTATTCTTCTAGGTTAAAGCATTCGTTTCCAGTAACAGTTTGAATTTTTAGTTTTCACTCTGTTTTCTCCTGAATAGATAGCTGTGTTTGGAATTCTAAATCAAACACGGTTTGAGCTAGCTCCTTGAAACGTGACCAAATGAAGTAGTTTTAAGTTCTATCTCTATGGTTTGTTTCCTCTGGCGAAAAACACTTTCATTTGAAAGGGGTCGCCAAGCTTCCAAAAAACTACTAGTTTGCTGAAATCTCAGCAAATATTTTTTCACCAAATCTTGATGATACTTGGAGGTAATGATCAGTTCACTAATCCCAATTGGCTGCCCAATTTTCACTCTTCTAGGTTCAAGCGTTCGTTTCCAGTAACACTTTGAATTTTAAGGTTTCACTCTGTTTTCTGGTATATAGATAGATGTGTTTGAAACTCTAAAGCAAACACGGTTTGTGCTAGCTCCTTGAAACTTGACAAAATGAAATAGTTCTAAGTTCTATCTCTATCGTTTGTTTCCTACTGAAGGATCCCATGCAGAGACTGGCGAAAAGCACTTTCATTTGAAAGGGGTTGCCAAGCTTCCAAAAAACTACTAGTTTTCTGAAATCTCAGCAAACATTTTTTCACCAAATCTTGATGATACTTGGTGGTAATGATCAGTTCACTAAGCCCACTTTGCAGCCCAATTTTCACTCTTCTAGGTTAAAGCGTTCGTTTCCAGTAACAGTTTGAATTTTTAGGTTTCACACTGTTTTCTCCTACATAGATAGCTGTGTTTGGAATTCTAAATCAAACACGGTTTGTGCTAGCTCCTTGAAACTTGACCAAATGAAGTAGTTCTAAGTTCTCTCTCTATGGTTTGTTTCCTCTTGAAGTACCCCATGCAGAGACTGGCGAAAAACACTTTCGTTTGAAAGGGGTTGCCAAGCTTCCAAAAAACTACTAGTTTCGTGAAATCTCAGCAAATATTTTTTCACCAAATCTTTATGATACTTGGTGGTAATGATCAGGTCACTAAGCACACATGGCTGCTCAATTTTCACTCTTCTAGGATCAAGCGTTCGTTTCCAGTAACACTTTGAATTTTTAGGTTTCACTCTGTTTTCTGCTATATAGATAGATGTGTTTGAAACTCTAAATCAAACACGGTTTGTGCTAGCTCCTTGAAACTTGACCAAATGAAGTAGTTCTAAGTTCTCGCTCTATGGTTTGTTTCCTCTTGAAGTACCCCATGCAGAGACTGGCGAAAAACACTTTCGTTTGAAAGGGGTTGCCAAGCTTCCAAAAAACTACTAGTTTCCTGAAATCTCAGCAAACATTTTTTCACCAAATCTTGATGATACTTGGTGGTAATGATCAGTTCACTAATCCCAATTGGCTGCCCAATTTTTATTCTTCTAGGTTGAAGCATTCGTTTCCAGTAACACTTTAAATTTTTAGGTTTCACTCTGCTTTCTCCTACATAGATAGCTGTGTTTGGAATTCTAAATCAAACACGGTTTGTGCTAGCTGGATGAAACTTGGCCAAATGAAGTAGTTGTAAGTTCTATCTCTATGGGTTGTTTCCTCTTGAAGTACCCCATGCAGATACTGGCGAAAACCACTTTCGTTTGAAAGGGGTTTCCAAGCTTCCAAAAAACTACTAGTTTGCTGAAATCTCAGCAAACATTTTTTAACCAAATCTTGATGATACTTGGTGGTAATGATCAGTTCACTAATCCCACTTGTCTGCCCAATTTTCACTCTTCTAGGTTCAAGCGTTCGTTTCCAGTAACACTTTGAATTTTTAGGTTTCACTTTTTTTTCTGCTATATAGATAGATGTGTTTGAAACTCTAAATCAAACACGGTTTGCTCTAGCTCCTTGGAACTTGACAAAATGAAGTAGTTCTAAGTTCTATCTCTATGGTTTGTTTCCTCTTGAAGTACCCCATGCAGAGACTGGCGAAAACCACATTCATTTGAAAGGGGTTGCCAAGCTTCCAAAGAACTACTGGTTTCCTGAAATCTCAGCAAACATTTTTTCACCAAATCTTGATGATACTTGGTGGTCATGATCAGTTCACTAAGCACACTTGGCTGCCCAATTTTCACTCTTCGAAGATCAAGCGTTCGTTTCCAGTAACACTTTGAATTTTTGGGTTTCACTCTGTTTTCTGCTATATAGATGGATGTGTTTGAAACTCTAAATCATACATGGTTTGTGCTAGCTCCTTGAAACTTGACCAAATGAAGTAGTTCTAAGTTCTATCTCTATGGTTTGTTTCCTCTTGAATTACCCCATGCAGAGACTGGCGAAAAACACTTTCGTTTGAAAGGGGTTGCCAAGCTTCCAAAAAACTACTAGTTTGCTGAAATCTCAGCAAACATTTTTTCACCAAATCTTGTTGATACTTGGTCGTATTGATCAGTTCACTAAGCCCACTTGGCTGCCCAATTTTCACTCTTCTAGGTTCAAGCGTTCGTTTCCAGTAACACTTTGAATTTTAGGTTTCACTCTGTTTTCTGCTATATAGATAGATGTGTTTGAAACTCTAAATCAAACACGGTTTGTGCTAGCTCCTTGAAACTTGACCAAATGAAGTAGTTCTAAGTTCTATCTCTATGGTTTGTTTCCTCTTGAAGTACCCCATGCAGAGACTGGCGAAAAACACTTTCGTTTGAAAGGGGTTGCCAAGCTTCCAAAAATCTACTAGTTTGCTGAAATCTCAGCAAACATTTTTTTCACCAAATCTTGATGATACTTGGTGGTAATGATCAGTTCACTAATCCCACTTGGCTGCCCAATTTTTATTCTTCTATGTTGAAGCATTTGTTTCCAGTAACAGATTGAAATTTAGGTTTCACTCTGTTTTCTCCTACATAGATAGCTGTGTTTGGAATTCTAAATCAAACACGGTTTGTGCTAGCTTATTGAAACTTGACCAAATGAAGTAGTTCTAAGTTCTATCTCTATGGTTTGTTTCCTCTTGAAATACCCCATGCAGAGACTGGCGAAAAACACTTTCGTTTGAAAGGGGTTGCCAAGCTTCCAAAAAACTACTAGTTTCCTGAAATCTCAGCAAACATTTTTTCACCAAATCTTGATGATACTTGGTGGTAATGATCAGTTCACTAATCCCAATTGGCTGCCCAATTTTTATTCTTCTAGGTTGAAGCATTCGTTTCCAGTAACACTTTAAATTTTTAGGTTTCACTCTGCTTTCTCCTACATAGATAGCTGTGTTTGGAATTCTAAATCAAACACGGTTTGTGCTAGCTGGATGAAACTTGGCCAAATGAAGTAGTTGTAAGTTCTATCTCTATGGGTTGTTTCCTCTTGAAGTACCCCATGCAGATACTGGCGAAAACCACTTTCGTTTGAAAGGGGTTGCCAAGCTTCCAAAAAACTACTAGTTTGCTGAAATCTCAGCAAACATTTTTTAACCAAATCTTGATGATACTTGGTGGTAATGATCAGTTCACTAATCCCACTTGTCTGCCCAATTTTCACTCTTCTAGGTTCAAGCGTTCGTTTCCAGTAACACTTTGAATTTTTAGGTTTCACTTTTTTTTCTGCTATATAGATAGATGTGTTTGAAACTCTAAATCAAACACGGTTTGCTCTAGCTCCTTGGAACTTGACAAAATGAAGTAGTTCTAAGTTCTATCTCTATGGTTTGTTTCCTCTTGAAGTACCCCATGCAGAGACTGGCGAAAACCACATTCATTTGAAAGGGGTTGCCAAGCTTCCAAAGAACTACTGGTTTCCTGAAATCTCAGCAAACATTTTTTCACCAAAACTTGATGATACTTGGTGGTCATGATCAGTTCACTAAGCACACTTGGCTGCCCAATTTTCACTCTTCGAGGATCAAGCGTTCGTTTCCAGTAACACATTGAATTTTTGGGTTTCACTCTGTTTTCTGCTATATAGATGGATGTGTTTGAAACTCTAAATCATACACGGTTTGTGCTAGCTCCTTGAAACTTGACCAAATGAAGTAGTTCTAAGTTCTATCTCTATGGTTTGTTTCCTCTTGAATTACCCCATGCAGAGACTGGCGAAAAACACTTTCGTTTGAAAGGGGTTGCCAAGCTTCCAAAAAACTACTAGTCTGCTGAAATCTCAGCAAACATTTTTTCACCAAATCTTGATGATTCTTGGTGGTAATGATCAGTTCACTAAGCCCACTTGGCTGCCCAATTTTCACTCTTCTAGGTTCAAGCGTTCGTTTCCAGTAACACTTTGAATTTTAGGTTTCACTCTGTTTTCTGCTATATAGATAGATGTGTTTGAAACTCTAAATCATATACGGTTTGTGCTTGCTCTTTGAAACTTGACCAAATGAAGTAGTTCTAAGTTCTATCTCTATGGTTTGTTTCCTCTTGAAGTACCCCATGCAGAGACAGGCGAAAAACACTTTCGTTTGAAAGGGGTTGCCAAGCTTCCAAAAAACTACTAGTTTGCTGAAATCTCAGCAAACATTTTTTCACCAAATCTTGTTGATACTTGGTCGTATTGATCAGTTCACTAAGCCCACTTGGCTGCCCAATTTTCACTCTTCTAGGTTCAAGCGTTCGTTTCCAGTAACACTTTGAATTTTAGGTTTCACTCTGTTTTCTGCTATATAGATAGATGTGTTTGAAACTCTAAATCAAACACGGTTTGTGCTAGCTCCTTGAAACTTGACCAAATGAAGTAGTTCTAAGTTCTATCTCTATGGTTTGTTTCCTCTTGAAGTACCCCATGCAGAGACTGGCGAAAAACACTTTCGTTTGAAAGGGGTTGCCAAGCTTCCAAAAAACTACTAGTTTGCTGAAATCTCAGCAAACATTTTTTTCACCAAATCTTGATGATACTTGGTGGTAATGATCAGTTCACTAATCCCACTTGGCTGCCCAATTTTTATTCTTCTATGTTGAAGCATTTGTTTCCAGTAACAGATTGAATTTTTAGGTTTCACTCTGTTTTCTCCTACATAGATAGCTGTGTTTGGAATTCTAAATCAAACACGGTTTGTGCTAGCTTATTGAAACTTGACCAAATGAAGTAGTTCTAAGTTCTATCTCTATGGTTTGTTTCCTCTTGAAATACCCCATGCAGAGACTGGCGAAAAACACTTTCGTTTGAAAGGGGTTGCCAAGCTTCCAAAAAACTACTAGTTTGCTGAAATCTCAGCAAATATTTTTTCACCAAATCTTGATGATACTTGGTGGTAATGATCAGTTCACTAATCCCACTTGGCTGCCCAATTTTTATTCTTCTAGGTTGAAGCATTCGTTTCCAGTAACAGTTTGAATTTTTAGGTTTCACTCTGTTTTCTCCTACATAGATAGCTGTGTTTGGAATTCTAAATCAAACACGGTTTGTGCTAGCTCCTTGAAACTTGGCCAAATGAAGTAGTTCTAAGTTCTATCTCTATGGTTTGTTTCCTCTTGAAGTACCCCATGCAGATACTGGCGAAAAACACTTTCGTTTGAAAGGGGTTGCCAAGCTTCCAAAAAACTACTAGTTTGCTGAAATCTCAGCAAACATTTTTTCACCAAATCTTGATGATACTTGGTGGTAATGATCAGTTCACTAAGCCCACTTGGCTGCCCAATTTTCACTCTTTTAGGTTCAAGCGTTCGTTTCCAGTAACACTTTGAATTTTAGGTTTCACTCTGTTTTCTGCTATATAGATAGATGTGTTTGAAACTCTAAATCATATACGGTTTGTGCTTGCTCCTTGAAACTTGACCAAATGAAGTAGTTCTAAGTTCTATCTCTATGGTTTGTTTCCTCTTGACGTACCCCATTCAGAGACTGGCGAAAAACACTTTCGTTTGAAAGGGGTTGCCAAGCTTCCAAAAAACTACTAGTTTGCTGAAATCTCAGCAAACATTTTTTCACCAAATCTTGATGATACTTGGTGGTATTGATCAGTTCACTAAGCCCACTTTGCTGCCCAATTTTCACTCTTCTAGGTTCAAGCGTTCGTTTCCAGTAACACTTTGAATTTTAGGTTTCACTCTGTTTTCTGCTATATAGATAGATGTGTTTGAAACTCTAAATCAAACACGGTTTGTGCTAGCTCCTTGAAACTTGACCAAATGAAGTAGTTCTAAGTTCTATCTCTATGGTTTGTTTCCTCTTGAAGTACCCCATGCAGAGACTGGCGAAAAACACTTTCGTTTGAAAGGGGTTGCCAAGCTTCCAAAAAACTACTAGTTTGCTGAAATCTCAGCAAACATTTTTTCACCAAATCTTGATGATACTTGGTGGTAATGATCAGTTCACTAATCCCACTTGGCTGCCCAATTTTTGTTCTTCTAGGTTGAAGCATTCGTTTCCAGTAACAGTTTGAATTTTTAGGTTTCACTCTGTTTTCTCTTACATAGATAGCTGTGTTTGGATTTCTAAATCAAACACGGTTTGTGCTAGCTCCTTGAAACTTGACCAAATGAAGTAGTTCTAAGTTCTATCTCTATGGTTTGTTTCCTCTTGAAGTACCCCATGCAGATACTGGCGAAAAACACTTCGATTGAAAGGGGTTGCCAAGCTTCCAAAAAACTACTAGTTTGCTGAAATCTCAGCAAACATTTTTTCACCAAATCTTGATGATACTTGGTGGTAATGATCAGTTCACTAATCCCACTTGGCTGCCCAATTTTTATTCTTCTAGGTTGAAGCATTCGTTTCCAGTAACAGTTTGAATTTTTAGGTGTCACTCTGTTTTCTCCTACATAGATAGCTGTGTTTGGAATTCTAAATCATACACGGTTTGTGCTAGCTCCTTGAAACTTGGCCAAATGAAGTAGTTCTAAGTTCTATCTCTATGGTTTGTTTCCTCTTGAAGTACCCCATGCAGAAACTGGCGATAAACACTATCGTTTGAAAGGGGTTGCCAAGCTTCCAAAATCTACTAGTTTGCTGAAATCTCAGCAAACATTTTTTCACCAAATCTTGATGATACTTGGTGGTAATGATCAGTTCACAAATCCCACTTGTCTGCCGAATTTTCACTCTTCTAGGTTCAAGCGTTCGTTTCCAGTAACACTTTGAATTTTTAGTTTTCACTTTTTTTTTCTGCTATATAGATAGATGTGTTTGAAACTCTAAATCAAATACGGTTTGTGCTTGCTCCTTGAAACTTGACCAAATGAAGTAGTTCTAAGTTCTATCTCTATGGTTTGTTTCCTCTTGAAGTACCCCATGCAGAGACTGGCGAAAAACACTTTCATTTGAAAGGGGTTGCCAAGCTTCCAAAAAACTACTAGTTTGCTGAAATCTCAGCAAACATTTTTTCACCAAAACTTGATGATACTTGGTGGTATTGATCAGTTCACTAAGCCCACTTGGCTGCCCAATTTTCACTCTTCTAGGTTCAAGCGTTCGTTTCCAGTAACACTTTGAATTTTAGGTTTCACTCTGTTTTCTGCTATATAGATAGATGTGTTTGAAACTCTAATCATATACGGTTTGTGCTTGCTCCTTGAAACTTGACCAAATGAAGTAGTTCTAAGTTCTATCTCTATGGTTTGTTTCCTCTTGAAGTACCCCATGCAGAGACTGGCGAAAAACACTTTCGTGTGAAAGGGGTTGCCAAGCTTCCAAAAAACTACTAGTTTGCTGAAATCTCAGCAAACATTTTTTCACCAAATCTTGATGATAGTTGGTGGTATTGATCAGTTCACTAAGCCCACTTGGCTGCCCAATTTTCACTCTTCTAGGTTCAAGCGTTCGTGTCCAGTAACACTTTGAATTTTAGGTTTCACTCTGTTTTCTGCTATATAGATAGATGTGTTTGAAACTCGAAATCAAACACGGTTTGTGCTAGCTCCTTGAAACTTGACCAAATGAAGTAGTTCTAAGTTCTATCTCTATGGTTTGTTTCCTCTTGAAGTACCCCATGCAGAGACTGGCGAAAAATACTTTCGTTTGAAATGGGTTGCCAAGCTTCCAAAAAACTACTAGTTTGCTGAAATCTCAGCAAACATTTTTTTCACCAAATCTTGATGATACTTGGTGGTAATGATCAGTTCAATAATCCCACTTGGCTGCCCAATTTTTATTCTTCTAGGTTGAAGCATTCCTTTCCAGTAACAGTTTGAAATTTTAGGTTTCACTCTGTTTTCTCCTACATAGATAGCTGTGTTTGGAATTCTAAATCAAACACGGTTTGTGCTAGCTACTTGAAACTTGACCAAATGAAGTAGTTCTAAGTTGTATCTCTATGGTTTGTTTCCTCTTGAAGTACCCCATGCAGAGACTGGCGAAAAACACTTTCTTTTGAAAGCGGTTTCCAAGCTTCCAAAAAACTATTAGTTTGCTGAAATCTCAGCAAACATTTTTTCACCAAATCTTGATGATACTTGGTGGTAATGATCAGTTCACTAATCCCACTTGTCTGCCCAATTTTCACTCTTCTAGGTTCAAGCGTTCGTTTCCAGTAACACTTTGAATTTTTAGTTTTCACTTTTTTTTCTGCTATATAGATAGCTGTGTTTGGAATTCTAAATCAAACACGGTTTGTGCTAGCTCCTTGAAACTTGACCAAATGAAGTAGTTCTAAGTTCTATCTCTATGGTTTGTTTCCTCTTGAAGTACCCCATGCAGAGACTGGCGAAAAACACTTTCTTTTGAAAGGAGTTTCCAAGCTTCCAAAAAACTACTAGTTTGCTGAAACCTCAGCAAACATTTTTTCACCAAATCTTGATGATACTTGGTGGTAATGATCAGTTCACTAATCCCACTTGGCTGCCCAATTTTTATTCTTCTAGGTTGAAGCATTCGTTTCCAGTAACAGTTTGAATTTTTAGGTTTCACTCTGTTTTCTCCTACATAGATAGCTGTGTTTGGAATTCTAAATCAAACACAGTTTGTGCCAGCTCCTTGAAACTTGGCCAAATGAAGTAGTTCTAAGTTCTATCTCTATGGTTTGTTTCCTCTTGATGTACCCTATGCAGATACTGGCAAAAAACACTTTCGTTTGAAAGGGGTTGCCAAGCTTACAAAAAACTATTAGTTTGCTGAAATCTCAGCAAACATTTTTTCACCAAATCTTGATGATACTTGGTGGTAATGATCAGTTCACTAATCCCACTTGTCTGCCCAATTTTCACTCTTCTAGGTTCAAGCGTTCGTTTCCAGTAACAGATTGAATTTTTAGGTTTCACTCTGTTTTCTCCTACATAGATAGCTGTGTTTGGAATTCTAAATCAAACACGGTTTGTGCTAGCTCCTTGCAACTTGACCAAATGAAGTAGTTCTAAGTTCTCTCTCTATGGTTTGTTTCCTCTTGAAGTACCCCATGCAGAGACTGGCGAAAAACACTTTCGTTTGAAAGGGGTTGCCAAGCTTCCAAAAAACTACTAGTTTGCTGTAATCTCAGCAAACATTTTTTCACCAAATCTTGATGATACTTGGTGGTAATGATCAGTTCACTAAGCACACTTGGCTGCCCAATTGTCACTCTTCTAGGTTCAAGGGTTCATTTCCAGTAACACTTTGAATTTTTAGGTTTCACTCTGTTTTCTGCTATATAGATAGATGTGTTTGAAACTCTAAATCAAACACGGTTTGTGCTAGCTACTTGAAATTTGACCAAATGAAGTAGTTCTAAGTTCTATCTCTATGGTTTGTTTCCTCTTGAAGTACCCCTTGCAGAGAGTGGCGAAAAACCCTTTCGTTTGAAAGGGGTTGCCAAGCTTCCAAAAAACTACTAGTTTGCTGAAATCTCAGCAAACATTTTTTCACCAAAACTTGATGATACTTGGTGGTATTGATCAGTTCACTAAGCCCACTTGGCTGCCCAATTTTCACTCTTCTAGGTTCAAGCGTTCGTTTCCAGTAACACTTTGAATTTTAGGTTTCACTCTGATTTCTGCTATATAGATAGATGTGTTTGAAACTCTAAATCATATACGGTTTGTGCTTGCTCCTTGAAACTTGACCAAATGAAATAGTTCTAAGTTCTATCTCTATGGTTTGTTTCCTCTTGAAGTACCCCATGCAGAGACTGGCGAAAAACACTTTCGTTTGAAAGGGGTTGCCAAGCTTCCAAAAAACTACTAGTTTGCTGAAATCTCAGCAAATATTTTTTTCACCAAATCTTGATGATACTTGGTGGTAATGATCAGTTCAATAATCCCACTTGGCTGCCCAATTTTTATTCTTCTAGGTTGAAGCATTCGTTTCCAGTAACAGTTTGAAATTTTAGGTTTCACTCTGTTTTCTCCTACATAGATAGCTGTGTTTGGAATTCTAAATCAAACACGGTTTGTGCTAGCTCCTTGAAACTTGACCAAATGAAGTAGTTCTAAGTTGTATCTCTATGGTTTGTTTCCTCTTGAAGTACCCCATGCAGAGACTGGCGAAAAACACTTTCTTTTGAAAGGGGTTTCCAAGCTTCCAAAAAACTTCTAGTTTGCTGAAATCTCAGCAAACATTTTTTCACCAAATCTTGATGATACTTGGGGGTAATGATCAGTTCACTAATCCCACTTGGCTGCCCAATTTTTATTCTTCTAGGTTGAAGAATTCGTTTCCAGTAACAGATTGAATTTTTAGGTTTCACTCTGTTTTCTCCTACATAGATAGCTGTGTTTGGAATTCTAAATCAATCACGGTTTGTGCTAGCTACTTGAAACTTGGCCAAATGAAGTAGTTCTAAGTTCTATCTCTATGGTTTGTTTCCTCTTGAAGTACCCCATGCAGATACTGGCGAAAAACACTTTCCTTTGAAAGGGGTTGCCAAGCTTCCAAAAAACTATTAGTTTGCTGAAATCTCAGCAAACATTTTTTCACCAAATCTTGATGATACTTGGTGGTAATGATCAGTTCACTAATCCCACTTGTCTGCCCAATTTTCACTCTTCTAGGTTCAAGCGTTCGTTTCCAGTAACACTTTGAATTTTTAGTTTTCACTTTTTTTTTCTGCTATATAGATAGATGTGTTTGAAACTCTAAATCAAATACGGGTTGTGCTTGCTCCTTGAAACTTGACCAAATGAAGTAGTTCTAAGTTCTATCTCTATGGTTTGTTTCCTCTTGAAGTACCCCATGCAGAGACTGGCGAAAAACACTTTCGTTTGAAAGGGGTTGCCAAGCTTCCAAAAAACTACTAGTTTGCTGAAATCTCAGCAAACATTTTTTCACCAAATCTTGATGATACTTGGTGGTATTGATCAGTTCACTAAGCCCACTTGGCTGCCCAATTTTCACTCTTCTAGGTTCAAGCCTTCGTTTCCAGTAACATTTTGAATTTTAGGTTTCACTCTGTTTTCTGCTATATAGATAGATGTGTTTGAAACTCTAAATCAAACACGGTTTGTGCTAGCTCCTTGAAACTTGACTAAAATGAAGTAGTTCTAAGTTCTATCTCTATGGTTTGTTTCCTCTTGAAGTACCCCATGCAGAGACTGGCGAAAAACACTTTCGTTTGAAAGGGGTTGCCAAGCTTCCAAAAAACTACTAGTTTGCTGAAATCTCAGCAAACATTTTTTTCACCAAATCTTGATGATACTTGGTGGTAATGATCAGTTCAATAATCCCACTTGGCTGCCCAATTTTTATTCTTCTAGGTTGAAGCATTCGTTTCCAGTCACAGTTTGATATTTTAGGTTTCACTCTGTTTTCTCCTACATAGATAGATGTGTTTGAAACTCTAAATCAAATACGGTTTTTGCTAGCTCCTTGAAACTTGACCAAATGAAGTAGTTCTAAGTTTTATCTCTATGGTTTGTTTCCTCTTGAAGTACCCCATGCAGAGACTGGCGAAAAACACTTTCGTTTGAAAGGGGTTGCCAAGCTTCCAAAAAACTACTAGTTTGCTGAACTCTCAGCAAACATATTTTCACCAAATCTTGATGATTCTTGGTGGTATTGATCAGTTCACTAAGCCCACTTGGCTGCCAAATTTTCACTATTCTAGGTTCAAGCGTTCGTTTCCAGGAACACTTTGAATTTTAGGTTTCACTCTGTTTTCTCCTCCATAGATAGCTGTGTTTGGAATTCTAAATCAAACACGGTTTGTGCTAGCTGCTTTAAACTTGACCAAATGAAGTAGTTCTAAGTTCTATCTCTATTGTTTGTTTCCTCTTGAAGTACCCCATGCAGAGACTGGCGAAAAACACTTTCTTTTGAAAGGAGTTTCCAAGCTTCCAAAAAACTACTAGTTTGCTGAAATCTCAGCAAACATTTTTTCACCAAAACCTGATGATACTTGGTGGTAATGATCAGTTCACTAATCCCACTTGGCTGCCCAATTTTTATTCTTCTAGGTTGAAGCATTCGTTTCCAGTAACAGTTTGAAATTTTAGGTTTCACTCTGTTTTCTCCTACATAGATAGCTGTGTTTGGAATTCTAAATCAAACACGGTTTGTGCCAGCTCCTTGAAACTTGGCCAAATGAACTAGTTCTAAGTTTTATCTCTATGGTTTGTTTCCTCTTGAAGTACCCTATGCAGATACTGGCAAAAAACACTTTCGTTTGAAAGGGGTTGCCAAGCTTCCAAAAAACTATTAGTTTGCTGAAATCTCAGCAAACATTTTTTCACCAAATCTTGATGATACTTGGTGGTAATGATCAGTTCACTAATCCCACTTGTCTGCCCAATTTTCACTCTTCTAGGTTCAAGCGTTCATTTCCAGTAACAGATTGAATTTTTAGGTTTCACTCTGTTTTCCTACATAGATAGCTGTGTTTGGAATTCTAAATCAAACACGGTTTGTGCTAGCTCCTTGACACTTGACCAAATGAAGTAGTTCTAAGTTCTCTCTCTATGGTTTGTTTCCTCTTGAAGTACCCCATGCAGAGACTGGCGAAAAACACTTTCGTTCGAAAGGGGTTGCCAAGCTTCCAAAAAACTACTAGTTTCCTGAAATCTCAGCAAACATTTTTTCACCAAATCTTGATGATACTTGGTGGTAATTATCAGTTCACTAAGCACACTTGGCTGCCCAATTGTCACTCTTCTAGGTTCAAGCGTTCATTTCCAGTAACACTTTGAATTTTTAGGTTTCACTCTGTTTTCTGCTATATAGATAGATGTGTTTGAAACTCTAAATCAAACACGGTTTGTGCTAGCTACTTGAAACTTGACCAAATGAAGTAGTTCTAAGTTCTATCTCTATGGTTTGTTTCCTCTTGAAGTACCCCTTGCAGAGAGTGGCGAAAAAAACTTTCGTTTGAAAGGGGTTGCCAAGCTTCCAAAAAACTACTAGTTTGCTGAAATCTCAGCAAACATTTTTTCACCAAATCTTGATGATACTTGGTGGTAATGATCAGTTCACTAATCCCAATTGGCTGCCCAATTTTTATTCTTCTAGGTTGAAGCATTCGTTTCCAGTAACAGTTTGAAATTTTAGGTTTCACTCTGTTTTCTCCTACATAGATAGCTGCGTTTGGAATTCTAAATCAAACACGGTTTGTGCAAGCTCCTTGAAACTTGACAAAATGAAGTAGTTCTAAGTTCTATCTCTATGGTTTGTTTCCTCTTGAAGTACCCCATGCAGAGACTGGCGAAAAACACTTTCGTTGGAAAGGGGTTGCCAAGCTTCCAAAAAACTACTAGTTTGCTGAAATCTCAGCAAACATTTTTTTAACAAAATCTTGATGATACTTGGTGGTAATGATCAGTTCACTAATCCCACTTGTCTGCCCAATTTTCACTCTTCTAGGTTCAAGCGTTCGTTTCCAGTAACACTTTGAATTTTTAGGTTTCACTCTGTTTTCTGCTATATAGATAGATGTGTTTGAAACTCTAAATCAAACACGGTTTGTGCTAGCTACTTGAAACTTGACCAAATGAAGTAGTTCTAAGTTCTATCTCTATGGTTTGTTTCCTCTTGAAGTACCCCATGCAGAGACTGGCGAAAAACACTTTCGTTTGAAAGGGGTTGCCAAGCTTCAAAAAAACTACTAGTTTGCTGAAATCTCAGCAAACATTTTTTCACCAAATCTTGATGATACTTGGTGGTAATGATCAGTTCACTAATCCCACTTGGCTGCCCAATTTTTATTCTTCTAGGTTGAAGCATTCGTTCCCAGTAACAGATTGAATTTTTAGGTTTCACTCTGTTTTCTCCTACATAGATAGCTGTGTTTGGAATTCTAAATCAAACACGGTTTGTGCTAGCTCCTTGAAACTTGACCAAATGAAGTAGTTCTAAGTTCTATCTCTATTGTTTGTTTCCTCTTGAAGTACCCCATGCAGAGACTGGCGAAAAACACTTTCTTTTGAAAGGAGTTTCCAAGCTTCCAAAAAACTACTAGTTTGCTGAAATCTCAGCAAACATTTTTTCACCAAAACCTGATGATACTTGGTGGTAATGATCAGTTCACTAATCCCACTTGGCTGCCCAATTTTTATTCTTCTAGGTTGAAGCATTCGTTTCCAGTAACAGTTTGAAATTTTAGGTTTCACTCTGTTTTCTCCTACATAGATAGCTGTGTTTGGAATTCTAAATCAAACACGGTTTGTGCCAGCTCCTTGAAACTTGGCCAAATGAACTAGTTCTAAGTTTTATCTCTATGGTTTGTTTCCTCTTGAAGTACCCTATGCAGATACTGGCAAAAAACACTTTCGTTTGAAAGGGGTTGCCAAGCTTCCAAAAAACTATTAGTTTGCTGAAATCTCAGCAAACATTTTTTCACCAAATCTTGATGATACTTGGTGGTAATGATCAGTTCACTAATCCCACTTGTCTGCCCAATTTTCACTCTTCTAGGTTCAAGCGTTCATTTCCAGTAACAGATTGAATTTTTAGGTTTCACTCTGTTTTCCTACATAGATAGCTGTGTTTGGAATTCTAAATCAAACACGGTTTGTGCTAGCTCCTTGACGCTTGACCAAATGAAGTAGTTCTAAGTTCTCTCTCTATGGTTTGTTTCCTCTTGAAGTACCCCATGCAGAGACTGGCGAAAAACACTTTCGTTCGAAAGGGGTTGCCAAGCTTCCAAAAAACTACTAGTTTCCTGAAATCTCAGCAAACATTTTTTCACCAAATCTTGATGATACTTGGTGGTAATTATCAGTTCACTAAGCACACTTGGCTGCCCAATTGTCACTCTTCTAGGTTCAAGCGTTCATTTCCAGTAACACTTTGAATTTTTAGGTTTCACTCTGTTTTCTGCTATATAGATAGATGTGTTTGAAACTCTAAATCAAACACGGTTTGTGCTAGCTACTTGAAACTTGACCAAATGAAGTAGTTCTAAGTTCTATCTCTATGGTTTGTTTCCTCTTGAAGTACCCCTTGCAGAGAGTGGCGAAAAAAACTTTCGTTTGAAAGGGGTTGCCAAGCTTCCAAAAAACTACTAGTTTGCTGAAATCTCAGCAAACATTTTTTCACCAAATCTTGATGATACTTGGTGGTAATGATCAGTTCACTAATCCCAATTGGCTGCCCAATTTTTATTCTTCTAGGTTGAAGCATTCGTTTCCAGTAACAGTTTGAAATTTTAGGTTTCACTCTGTTTTCTCCTACATAGATAGCTGCGTTTGGAATTCTAAATCAAACACGGTTTGTGCAAGCTCCTTGAAACTTGACAAAATGAAGTAGTTCTAAGTTCTATCTCTATGGTTTGTTTCCTCTTGAAGTACCCCATGCAGAGACTGGCGAAAAACACTTTCGTTGGAAAGGGGTTGCCAAGCTTCCAAAAAACTACTAGTTTGCTGAAATCTCAGCAAACATTTTTTTAACAAAATCTTGATGATACTTGGTGGTAATGATCAGTTCACTAATCCCACTTGTCTGCCCAATTTTCACTCTTCTAGGTTCAAGCGTTCGTTTCCAGTAACACTTTGAATTTTTAGGTTTCACTCTGTTTTCTGCTATATAGATAGATGTGTTTGAAACTCTAAATCAAACACGGTTTGTGCTAGCTACTTGAAACTTGACCAAATGAAGTAGTTCTAAGTTCTATCTCTATGGTTTGTTTCCTCTTGAAGTACCCCATGCAGAGACTGGCGAAAAACACTTTCGTTTGAAAGGGGTTGCCAAGCTTCAAAAAAACTACTAGTTTGCTGAAATCTCAGCAAACATTTTTTCACCAAATCTTGATGATACTTGGTGGTAATGATCAGTTCACTAATCCCACTTGGCTGCCCAATTTTTATTCTTCTAGGTTGAAGCATTCGTTCCCAGTAACAGATTGAATTTTTAGGTTTCACTCTGTTTTCTCCTACATAGATAGCTGTGTTTGGAATTCTAAATCAAACACGGTTTGTGCTAGCTCCTTGAAACTTGACCAAATGAAGTAGTTCTAAGTTCTATCTCTATGGTTTGTTTCCTCTTGAAGTACCCCTTGCAGAGAGTGGCGAAAAGCACTTTCGTTTGAAAGGGGTTGCCAAGCTTCCAAAAAATTACTAGTTTGCCTAAATCTCAGCAAACATTTTTTCACCAAATCTTGATGATACTTGGTGGTAATGATCAGTTCACTAATCCCAATTGGCTGCCCAATTTTTATTCTTCTAGGTTGAAGCATTCGTTTCCAGTAACAGTTTGAATTATTAGGTTTCACTCTGTTTTCTCCTACATAGATAGCTGCGTTTGGAATTCTAAATCAAACACGGTTTGTGCTAGCTCCTTGAAACTTGACAAAATGAAGTAGTTCTAAGTTCTATCTCTATGGTTTGTTTCCTCTTGAAGTACCCCATGCAGAGACTGTTGAAAAGCACTTTCGTTTGAAAGGGGTTGCCAAGATTCCAAAAAACTACTAGTTTGCCTAAATCTCAGCAAACATTTTTTCACCAAATCTTGATGATACTTGGTGGTAATGAACAGTTCACTAAGCCCACTTGGCTGCCCAATTTTCACTCTTCTAGGTTCAAGCGTTCGTTTCCAGTAACACTTTGAATTTTTGGTTTCACTCTGTTTTCTCCTACATAGATAGATGTGTTTGAAACTCTAAATCAAACACGGTTTGTGCTAGCTCCTTGAAACTTGACCAAAGGAAGTAATTCCATGTTCTATCTCTATGGTTTGTTTCCTCTTGAAGTACCCCATGCAGAGACTGGCGAAAAACACTTTCTTTTGAAAGGGGTTGCCAAGCTTCCAAAAAACTACTAGTTTGCTGAAATCTCAGCAAACATATTTTCACCAAATCTTGATGATACTTGATGGTAATGATCAGTTCACTAAGCCCACTTGGCTGCCCAATTTTCACTCTTCCAGGTTCAAGCGTTCGTTTCCAGTAACACTTTGAATTTTTAGGTTTCACTCTGTTTTCTGCTATATAGATAGATGTGTTTGAAACTCTAAATCAAACACGGTTTGTGCTAGCTCCTTGAAACTTGACCAAATGACGTAGTTCTAAGTTCTATCTCTATGGTTTGTTTCCTCTTGAAGTACCCCTTGCAGAGAGTGGCGAAAAACCCTTTCGTTTGAAAGGGGTTGCCAAGCTTCCAAAAAACTACTAGTTTGCTGAAATCTCAGCAAACATTTTTTCACCAAATCTTGATGATACTTGGTGGTAATGATCAGTTCACTAATCCCACTTGGCTGCCCAATTTTTATTCTTCTAGGTTGAAGCATTCGTTTCCAGTAACAGATTGAATTTTTGGTTTCACTCTGTTTTCTCCTACATAGATAGCTGCGTTTGGAATTCTAAATCAAACACGGTTCGTGCTAGCTCATTGAAACTTGGCCAAATGAAGTAGTTCTAAGTTCTATCTCTATGGTTTGTTTCCTCTTGAAGTACCCCATGCAGAAACTGGCGATAAACACTATCGTTTGAAAGGGGTTGCCAAGCTTCCAAAATCTACTAGTTTGCTGAAATCTCAGCAAACATTTTTTCACCAAATCTTGATGATACTTGGTGGTAATGATCAGTTCACAAATCCCACTTGTCTGCCGAATTTTCACTCTTCTAGGTTCAAGCGTTCGTTTCCAGTAACACTTTGAATTTTTAGTTTTCACTTTTTTTTTCTGCTATATAGATAGATGTTTTTGAAACTCTAAATCAAATACGGTTTGTGCTTGCTCCTTGAAACTTGACCAAATGAAGTAGTTCTAAGTTCTATCTCTATGGTTTGTTTCCTCTTGAAGTACCCCATGCAGAGACTGGCGAAAAACACTTTCGTTTGAAAGGGGTTGCCAAGCTTCCAAAAAACTACTAGTTTTCTGAAATCTCAGCAAACATTTTTTCACCAAAACTTGATGATACTTGGTGGTATTGATCAGTTCACTAAGCCCACTTGGCTGCCCAATTTTCACTCTTCTAGGTTCAAGCGTTCGTTTCCAGTAACACTTTGAATTTTAGGTTTCACTCTGTTTTCTGCTATATAGATAGATGTGTTTGAAACTCTAATCATATACGGTTTGTGCTTGCTCCTTGAAACTTGACCAAATGAAGTAGTTCTAAGTTCATTCTCTATGGTTTGTTTCCTCTTGAAGTACCCCATGCAGAGACTGGCGAAAAACACTTTCGTGTGAAAGGGGTTGCCAAGCTTCCAAAAAACTACTAGTTTGCGGAAATCTCAGCAAACATTTTTTCACCAAATCTTGATGATAGTTGGTGGTATTGATCAGTTCACTAAGCCCACTTGGCTGCCCAATTTTCACTCTTCTAGGTTCAAGCGTTCGTGTCCAGTAACACTTTGAATTTTAGGTTTCACTCTGTTTTCTGCTATATAGATAGATGTGTTTGAAACTCGAAATCAAACACGGTTTGTGCTAGCTCCTTGAAACTTGACCAAATGAAGTAGTTCTAAGTTCTATCTCTATGGTTTATTTCCTCTTGAAGTACCCCATGCAGAGACTGGCGAAAAATACTTTCGTTTGAAATGGGTTGCCAAGCTTCCAAAAAACTACTAGTTTGCTGAAATCTCAGCAAACATTTTTTTCATCAAATCTTGATGATACTTGGTGGTAATGATCAGTTCAATAATCCCACTTGGCTGCCCAATTTTTATTCTTCTAGGTTGAAGCATTCCTTTCCAGTAACAGTTTGAAATTTTAGGTTTCACTCTGTTTTCTCCTACATAGATAGCTCTGTTTGGAATTCTAAATCAAACACGGTTTGTGCTAGCTACTTGAAACTTGACCAAATGAAGTAGTTCTAAGTTGTATCTCTACGGTTTGTTTCCTCTTGAAGTACCCCATGCAGATACTGGCGAAAAACACTTTCTTTTGAAAGCGGTTTCCAAGCTTCCAAAAAACTATTAGTTTGCTGAAATCTCAGCAAACATTTTTTCACCAAATCTTGATGATACTTGGTGGTAATGATCAGTTCACTAATCCCACTTGTCTGCCCAATTTTCACTCTTCTAGGTTCAAGCGTTCGTTTCCAGTAACACTTTGAATTTTTAGTTTTCACTTTTTTTTCTGCTATATAGATAGCTGTGTTTGGAATTCTAAATCAAAAACGGTTTGTGCTAGCTCCTTGAAACTTGACCAAATGAAGTAGTTCTAAGTTCTATCTCTATGGTTTGTTTCCTCTTGGAGTACCCCATGCAGAGACTGGCGAAAAACACTTTCTTTTGAAAGGAGTTTCCAAGCTTCCAAAAAACTACTAGTTTGCTGAAACCTCAGCAAACATTTTTTCACCAAATCTTGATGATACTTGGTGGTAATGATCAGTTCACTAATCCCACTTGGCTGCCCAATTTTTATTCTTCTAGGTTGAAGCATTCGTTTCCAGTAACAGTTTGAATTTTTAGGTTTCACTCTGTTTTCTCCTACATAGATAGCTGTGTTTGGAATTCTAAATCAAACACAGTTTGTGCCAGCTCCTTGAAACTTGGCCAAATGAAGTAGTTCTAAGTTCTATCTCTATGGTTTGTTTCCTCTTGATGTACCCTATGCAGATACTGGCAAAAAACACTTTCGTTTGAAAGGGGTTGCCAAGCTTACAAAAAACTATTAGTTTGCTGAAATCTCAGCAAACATTTTTTCACCAAATCTTGATGATACTTGGTGGTAATGATCAGTTCACTAATCCCACTTGTCTGCCCAATTTTCACTCTTCTAGGTTCAAGCGTTCGTTTCCAGTAACAGATTGAATTTTTAGGTTTCACTCTGTTTTCTCCTACATAGATAGCTGTGTTTGGAATTCTAAATCAAACACGGTTTGTGCTAGCTCCTTGCAACTTGACCAAATGAAGTAGTTCTAAGTTCTCTCTCTATGGTTTGTTTCCTCTTGAAGTACCCCATGCAGAGACTGGCGAAAAACACTTTCGTTTGAAAGGGGTTGCCAAGCTTCCAAAAAACTACTAGTTTGCTGAAATCTCAGCAAATATTTTTTTCACCAAATCTTGATGATACTTGGTGGTAATGATCAGTTCAATAATCCCACTTGGCTGCCCAATTTTTATTCTTCTAGGTTGAAGCATTCGTTTCCAGTAACAGTTTGAAATTTTAGGTTTCACTCTGTTTTCTCCTACATAGATAGCTGTGTTTGGAATTCTAAATCAAACACGGTTTGTGCTAGCTCCTTGAAACTTGACCAAATGAAGTAGTTCTAAGTTGTATCTCTATGGTTTGTTTCCTCTTGAAATACCCCATGCAGAGACTGGCGAAAAACACTTTCTTTTGAAAGGGGTTTCCAAGCTTCCAAAAAACTACTAGTTTGCTGAAATCTCAGCAAACATTTTTTCACCAAATCTTGATGATACTTGGGGGTAATGATCAGTTCACTAATCCCACTTGGCTGCCCAATTTTTATTCTTCTAGGTTGAAGAATTCGTTTCCAGTAACAGATTGAATTTTTAGGTTTCACTCTGTTTTCTCCTACATAGATAGCTGTGTTTGGAATTCTAAATCAATCACGGTTTGTGCTAGCTACTTGAAACTTGGCCAAATGAAGTAGTTCTAAGTTCTATCTCTATGGTTTGTTTCCTCTTGAAGTAACCCATGCAGATACTGGCGAAAAACACTTTCCTTTGAAAGGGGTTGCCAAGCTTCCAAAAAACTATTAGTTTGCTGAAATCTCAGCAAACATTTTTTCACCAAATCTTGATGATACTTGGTGGTAATGATCAGTTCACTAATCCCACTTGTCTGCCCAATTTTCACTCTTCTAGGTTCAAGCGTTCGTTTCCAGTAACATTTTGAATTTTTAGGTTTCACTCTGTTTTCTGCTATATAGATAGATGTGTTTGAAACTCTAAATCAAACACGGTTTGTGCTAGCTACTTGAAACTTGACCAAATGAAGTAATTATAAGTTCTATCTCTATGGTTTGTTTCCTCTTGAAGTACCCCATGCAGAGACTGGCGAAAAACACTTTCGTTTGAAAGGGGTTGCCAAGCTTCAAAAAAACTACTAGTTTGCTGAAATCTCAGCAAACATTTTTTCACCAAATCTTGATGATACTTGGTGGTAATGATCAGTTCACTAATCCCACTTGGCTGCCCAATTTTTATTCTTCTAGGTTGAAGCATTCGTTCCCAGTAACAGATTGAATTTTTAGGTTTCACTCTGTTTTCTCCTACATAGATAGCTGTGTTTGGAATTCTAAATCAAACACGGTTTGTGCTAGCTCCTTGAAACTTGACCAAATGAAGTAGTTCTAAGTTCTATCTCTATGGTTTGTTTCCTCTTGAAGTACCCCTTGCAGAGAGTGGCGAAAAGCACTTTCGTTTGAAAGGGGTTGCCAAGCTTCCAAAAAATTACTAGTTTGCCTAAATCTCAGCAAACATTTTTTCACCAAATCTTGATGATACTTGGTGGTAATGATCAGTTCACTAATCCCAATTGGCTGCCCAATTTTTATTCTTCTAGGTTGAAGCATTCGTTTCCAGTAACAGTTTGAATTATTAGGTTTCACTCTGTTTTCTC
>NW_027511501.1:0-24501 GCF_048772815.1 Callospermophilus lateralis
TTTCTGAATACTCGGCAAATTTTTTTTCATCCGACCTTGATGATCTCTGTGGTAATGATGAGTTCACTAAGTCCACTTAGCTGCCCAATTTTCACTCTTCTAGGATGAAGCGTTCGTTACCAGTAACAGTTTGAATTTTTAGGTTTCACTCTATTTCCTCCTATACAGATAGATGTGTTTTTTAAGTCTAAATCAAACACGGTTTATGCTAGCTCCATGAAACTTGACAAAATAAAGTAGTTCTATGTTCTGTCTTTGTGGTTTGTTTCTTCTTGAAATAGCCACAAGCAAAGACTGCGTAAAACACATTCACTGGAAAGGTGTTCAAAGCTTCCAAAATACTACTGGTTTTCTGAATACTCGGCAAATTTTTTTTCATCCGACCTTGATGATCTCTGTGGTAATGATCAGTTCACTAAGTCCACTTAGCTGCCCAACTTTCACTCTTCTAGGATGAAGCGTTCGTTACCAGTAACAGTTTGAATTTTTAGGTTTCACTCTATTTCCTCCTATACAGATAGATGTGTTTTTTAAGTCTAAATCAAACACGGTTTGTGCTAGCTCCTTGAAACTTGACAAAATAAAGTAGTTCTAAGTTCTGTCTTTGTGGTTTGTTTCCTCTTGAAATAGCCACAAGCAAACACTGCGTAAAACACCTTTATTGGAAAGGTGTTCCAAGCTTCCAAAATGCTACTGGTTTTCTGAATACTCGGCAAATTTTTTTTCATCCGACCTTGATGATCTCTGTGGTAATGATCAGTTCACTAAGTCCACTTAGCTGCCCAACTTTCACTCTTCTAGGATGAAGCGTTCGTTACCAGTAACAGTTTGAATTTTTAGGTTTCACTCTATTTCCTCCTATACAGATAGATGTGTTTTTTAAGTCTAAATCAAACACGGTTTGTGCTAGCTCCTTGAAACTTGACAAAATAAAGTAGTTCTAAGTTCTGTCTTTGTGGTTTGTTTCCTCTTGAAATAGCCACAAGCAAAGACTGCGTAAAATACTTTTATTGGAAAGGTGTTCCAAGCTTCCAATATACTACTGGTTTTCTGAATACTCGGCAAATTTTTTTCATCCGACCTTGATGATCTCTGTGGTAATGATCAGTTCACTAAGTCCACTTAGCTGCCCAACTTTCACTCTTCTAGGATGAAGCGTTCGTTACCAGTAACAGTTTGAATTTTTAGGTTTCACTCTATTTCCTCCTATACAGATAGATGTGTTTTTTAAGTCTAAATCAAACACGGTTTGTGCTAGCTCCTTGAAACTTGACAAAATAAAGTAGTTCTAAGTTCTGTCTTTGTGTTTTGTTTCCTCTTGAAATAGCCACAAGCAAAGAGCGTAAAACACATTCATTGGAAAGGTGTTCTAAGCTTCCAAAATACTACTGGTTTTCTGAATACTCGGCAAATTTTTTTCATCCGACCTTGATGATCTCTGTGGTAATGATCAGTTCACTAAGTCCACTTAGCTGCCCAATTTTCACTCTTCTAGGATGAAGCGTTCGTTACCAGTAACAGTTTGAATTTTTAGGTTTCACTCTATTTCCTCCTATACAGATAGATGTGTTTTTTAAGTCTAAATCAAACACGGTTTGTGCTAGCTCCTTGAAACTGGACAAAATAAAGTAGTTCTAAGTTCTGTCTTTGTGGTTTGTTTCCTCTTGAAATAGCCACAAGCAAAGACTGCGTAAAACACCTTCATTGGAAAGGTGTGCCAAGCTTCCAAAAAACTACTGGTTTCTGAATACTCGTCAAAATTTTTTTTCATCCGAACTTTATGATCTCTGTGGTAATGATCAGTTTACTTAGTCCACTTAGCTGCCCAATATTCACTCTTCTAGGATGAAGCGTTCGTTACCAGTAACAGTTTGAATTTTTAGGTTTCACTCTATTTCCTCCTATACAGATAGATGTGTTTTTTTAAGTCTAAATCAAACACGGTTTGTGCTAGCTCCTTGAAACTTGACAAAATAAAGTAGTTCTAAGTTCTGTCTTTGTGGTTTGTTTCCTCTTGAAATAGCCACAAGCAAAGACTGCGTAAAATACTTTTATTGGAAAGGTGTTCCAAGCTTCCAAAATACTACTGGTTTTCTGAATACTCGGCAAATTTTTTTTCATCCGACCTTGATGATCTCTGTGGTAATGATCAGTTCACTAAGTCCACTTAGCTGCCCAACTTTCACTCTTCTAGGATGAAGCGTTCGTTACCAGTAACAGTTTGAATTTTTAGGTTTCACTCTATTTCCTCCTATACAGATAGATGTGTTTTTTAAGTCTAAATCAAACACGGTTTGTGCTAGCTCCTTGAAACTTGACAAAATAAAGTAGTTCTAAGTTCTGTCTTTGTGTTTTGTTTCCTCTTGAAATAGCCACAAGCAAAGAGCGTAAAACACATTCATTGGGAAGGTGTTCCAAGCTTCCAAAATACTACTGGTTTTCTGAATACTCGGCAAATTTTTTTCATCCGACCTTGATGATCTCTGTGGTAATGATCAGTTCACTAAGTCCACTTAGCTGCCCAATTTTCACTCTTCTAGGATGAAGCGTTCGTTACCAGTAACAGTTTGAATTTTTAGGTTTCACTCTATTTCCTCCTATACAGATAGATGTGTTTTTTAAGTCTAAATCAAACACGGTTTCTGCTAGCTCCTTGAAAATGGACAAAATAAAGTAGTTCTAATTTCTGTATTTGTGGTTTGTTTCCTCTTGAAATAGCCACAAGCAAAGACTGCGTAAAACACCTTCATTGGAAAGGTGTGCCAAGCGTCCAAAAAACTACTGGTTTTCTGAATACTCGTCAAAATTTTTTTTCATCCGAACTTTATGATCTCTGTGGTAATGATCAGTTTACTTAGTCCACTTAGCTGCCCAATATTCACTCTTCTAGGATGAAGCGTTCGTTACCAGTAACAGCTTGAGTTTTTAGGTTTCACTCTATTTCCTCCGATATATATAGATGTGTTTGGAAGTCTAAATCAAACACGGTTTGTGCTAGGTCCTTGAAACTTGACAAAATAAAGTTGTTCTAAGTTCTGTCTTTGTGGTTTTTTTCCTCTTGAAATAGGCACAAGCAAAGACTGCGTAAAACACATTCATTGGAAAGGTGTGCCAAGCTTCCAAAAAACTACTGGTTTTCGGAATACTCGGCAAATTATTTTTCATCCGACCTTGATGATCTCTGTGGTAATGATCAGTTCACTAAGTCCACTTAGCTGCCCAATTTTCACTCTTCTAGGATGAAGCGTTCGTTACCAGTAACAGTTTGAATTTTTAGGTTTCACTCTATTTCCTCCTATACAGATAGATGTGTTTTTTAAGTCTAAATCAAACACGGTTTGTGCTAGCTCCTTGAAACTTGACAAAATAAAGTAGTTCTAAGTTCTGTCTTTGTGGTTTGTTTCCTCTTGAAATAGCCACAAGCAAACACTGCGTAAAACACCTTTATTGGAAAGGTGTTCCAAGCTTCCAAAATAAAACTGGTTTTCTGAATACTCGGCAAATTTTTTTTCATCCGACCTTGATGATCTCTGTGGTAATGATCAGTTCACTAAGTCCACTTAGCTGCCCAATTTTCACTCTTTTAGGATGAAGCGTTCATTACCAGTAACAGTTTGAATTTTTAGGTTTCACTCTATTTCCTCCTATACAGATAGATGTGTTTTTTAAGTCTAAATCAAACACGGTTTGTGCTAGCTCCTTGAAACTTGACAAAATAAAGTAGTTCTAAGTTCTGTCTTTGTGGTTTGTTTCCTCTTGAAATAGCCACAAGCAAAGACTGCGTAAAACACATTCATTGGAAAGGTGTTCCAAGCTTCCAAAATACTACTGGTTTTCTGAATACTCGGCAAATTTTTTTTCATCCGACCTTGATGATCTCTGTGGTAATGATCAGTTCACTAAGTCCACTTAGCTGCCCAATTTTCACTCTTCTAGGATGAAGCGTTCGTTACCAGTAACAGTTTGAATTTTTAGGTTTCACTCTATTTCCTCCTATACAGATAGATTTTTTTTTAAGTCTAAATCAAACACGGTTTGTGCTAGCTCCTTGAAACTTGACAAAATAAAGTAGTTCTAAGTTCTGTCTTTGTGGTTTGTTTCCTCTTGAAATAGTCACAAGCAAAGACTGCGTAAAACACATTCATTGGAAAGGTGTTCCAAGCTTCCAAAATACTACTGGTTTTCTGAATACTCGGCAAATTTTTTTTCATCCGACCTTGATGATGTCTGTGGTAATGATCAGTTCACTAAGTCCACTTAGCTGCCCAATTTTCACTCTTCTAGGATGAAGCGTTCGTTACCAGTAACAGTTTGAATTTTTAGGTTTCACTCTATTTCCTCCTATACAGATAGATGTGTTTTTTAAGTCTAAATCAAACACGGTTTGTGCTAGCTCTTTGAAACTGGACAAAATAAAGTAGTTCTAAGTTCTGTCTTTGTTTTTTGTTTCCTCTTGAAATAGCCACAAGCAAAACTGCGTAAAACACATTCATTGGAAAGGTGTTCCAAGCTTCCAAAATACTACTGGTTTTCTGAATACTCGGCAAATTTTTTTTCATCCGACCTTGATGATCTCTGTGGTAATGATCAGTTCACTAAGACCACTTAGCTGCCCAATTTTCACTCTTCTAGGATGAAGCGTTCGTTACCAGTAACAGTTTGAATTTTTAGGTTTCACTCTATTTCCTCCTATACAGATAGATGTGTTTTTTAAGTCTAAATCAAACACGGTTTCTGCTAGCTCCTTGAAAATGGACAAAATAAAGTAGTTCTAAGTTCTGTCTTTGTGGTTTGTTTCCTCTTGAAATAGCCACAAGCAAAGACTGCGTAAAACACCTTCATTGGAAAGGTGTGCCAAGCTTCCAAAAAACTACTGGTTTTCTGAATACTCGGCAAAATTTTTTTTCATCCGACCTTGATGATCTCTGTGGTAATGATCAGTTTACTTAGTCCACTTAGCTGCCCAATATTCACTCTTCTAGGATGAAGCGTTCGTTACCAGTAACAGCTTGAGTTTTTAGGTTTCACTCTATTTCCTCCTATATATATAGATGTGTTTGGAAGTCTAAATCAAACACGGTTTGTGCTAGCTCCTTGAAACTTGACAAAATAAAGTAGTTCTAAGTTCTGTCTTTGTGGTTTGTTTCCTCTTGAAATAGGCACAAGCAAAGACTGCGTAAAACACATTCATTGGAAAGGTGTGCCAAGCTTCCAAAAAACTACTGGTTTTCTGAATACTCGGCAAATTTTTTTTCATTCGACCTTGATGATCTCTGTGGTAATGATCAGTTCACTAAGTCCACTTAGCTGCCCAATTTTCACTCTTCTAGGATGAAGCGTTCGTTACCAGTAACAGTTTGAATTTTTAGGTTTCACTCTATTTCCTCCTATACAGATAGATGTGTTTTTTAAGTCTAAATCAAACACGGTTTGTGCTAGCTCCTTGAAACTTGACAAAATAAAGTAGTTCTAAGTTCTGTCTTTGTGGTTTGTTTCCTCTTGAAATAGCCACAAGCAAACACTGCGTAAAACACATTCATTGGAAAGGTGTTCCAAGCTTCCAAAATACTACTGGTTTTCTGAATACTCGGCAAATTTTTTTTCATCCGACCTTGATGATCTCTGTGGTAATGATCAGTTCACTAAGTCCACTTAGCTGCCCAACTTTCACTCTTCTAGGATGAAGCGTTCGTTACCAGTAACAGTTTGAATTTTTAGGTTTCACTCTATTTCCTCCTATACAGATAGATGTGTTTTTTAAGTCTAAATCAAACACGGTTTCTGCTAGCTCCTTGAAAATGGACAAAATAAAGTAGTTCTAATTTCTGTATTTGTGGTTTGTTTCCTCTTGAAATAGCCACAAGCAAAGACTGCGTAAAACACCTTCATTGGAAAGGTGTGCCAAGCGTCCAAAAAACTACTGGTTTTCTGAATACTCGTCAAAATTTTTTTTCATCCGAACTTTATGATCTCTGTGGTAATGATCAGTTTACTTAGTCCACTTAGCTGCCCAATATTCACTCTTCTAGGATGAAGCGTTCGTTACCAGTAACAGCTTGAGTTTTTAGGTTTCACTCTATTTCCTCCGATATATATAGATGTGTTTGGAAGTCTAAATCAAACACGGTTTGTGCTAGGTCCTTGAAACTTGACAAAATAAAGTTGTTCTAAGTTCTGTCTTTGTGGTTTTTTTCCTCTTGAAATAGGCACAAGCAAAGACTGCGTAAAACACATTCATTGGAAAGGTGTGCCAAGCTTCCAAAAAACTACTGGTTTTCGGAATACTCGGCAAATTATTTTTCATCCGACCTTGATGATCTCTGTGGTAATGATCAGTTCACTAAGTCCACTTAGCTGCCCAATTTTCACTCTTCTAGGATGAAGCGTTCGTTACCAGTAACAGTTTGAATTTTTAGGTTTCACTCTATTTCCTCCTATACAGATAGATGTGTTTTTTAAGTCTAAATCAAACACGGTTTGTGCTAGCTCCTTGAAACTTGACAAAATAAAGTAGTTCTAAGTTCTGTCTTTGTGGTTTGTTTCCTCTTGAAATAGCCACAAGCAAACACTGCGTAAAACACCTTTATTGGAAAGGTGTTCCAAGCTTCCAAAATAAAACTGGTTTTCTGAATACTCGGCAAATTTTTTTTCATCCGACCTTGATGATCTCTGTGGTAATGATCAGTTCACTAAGTCCACTTAGCTGCCCAATTTTCACTCTTTTAGGATGAAGCGTTCATTACCAGTAACAGTTTGAATTTTTAGGTTTCACTCTATTTCCTCCTATACAGATAGATGTGTTTTTTAAGTCTAAATCAAACACGGTTTGTGCTAGCTCCTTGAAACTTGACAAAATAAAGTAGTTCTAAGTTCTGTCTTTGTGGTTTGTTTCCTCTTGAAATAGCCACAAGCAAAGACTGCGTAAAACACATTCATTGGAAAGGTGTTCCAAGCTTCCAAAATACTACTGGTTTTCTGAATACTCGGCAAATTTTTTTTCATCCGACCTTGATGATCTCTGTGGTAATGATCAGTTCACTAAGTCCACTTAGCTGCCCAATTTTCACTCTTCTAGGATGAAGCGTTCGTTACCAGTAACAGTTTGAATTTTTAGGTTTCACTCTATTTCCTCCTATACAGATAGATTTTTTTTTAAGTCTAAATCAAACACGGTTTGTGCTAGCTCCTTGAAACTTGACAAAATAAAGTAGTTCTAAGTTCTGTCTTTGTGGTTTGTTTCCTCTTGAAATAGTCACAAGCAAAGACTGCGTAAAACACATTCATTGGAAAGGTGTTCCAAGCTTCCAAAATACTACTGGTTTTCTGAATACTCGGCAAATTTTTTTTCATCCGACCTTGATGATGTCTGTGGTAATGATCAGTTCACTAAGTCCACTTAGCTGCCCAATTTTCACTCTTCTAGGATGAAGCGTTCGTTACCAGTAACAGTTTGAATTTTTAGGTTTCACTCTATTTCCTCCTATACAGATAGATGTGTTTTTTAAGTCTAAATCAAACACGGTTTGTGCTAGCTCTTTGAAACTGGACAAAATAAAGTAGTTCTAAGTTCTGTCTTTGTTTTTTGTTTCCTCTTGAAATAGCCACAAGCAAAACTGCGTAAAACACATTCATTGGAAAGGTGTTCCAAGCTTCCAAAATACTACTGGTTTTCTGAATACTCGGCAAATTTTTTTTCATCCGACCTTGATGATCTCTGTGGTAATGATCAGTTCACTAAGACCACTTAGCTGCCCAATTTTCACTCTTCTAGGATGAAGCGTTCGTTACCAGTAACAGTTTGAATTTTTAGGTTTCACTCTATTTCCTCCTATACAGATAGATGTGTTTTTTAAGTCTAAATCAAACACGGTTTCTGCTAGCTCCTTGAAAATGGACAAAATAAAGTAGTTCTAAGTTCTGTCTTTGTGGTTTGTTTCCTCTTGAAATAGCCACAAGCAAAGACTGCGTAAAACACCTTCATTGGAAAGGTGTGCCAAGCTTCCAAAAAACTACTGGTTTTCTGAATACTCGGCAAAATTTTTTTTCATCCGACCTTGATGATCTCTGTGGTAATGATCAGTTTACTTAGTCCACTTAGCTGCCCAATATTCACTCTTCTAGGATGAAGCGTTCGTTACCAGTAACAGCTTGAGTTTTTAGGTTTCACTCTATTTCCTCCTATATATATAGATGTGTTTGGAAGTCTAAATCAAACACGGTTTGTGCTAGCTCCTTGAAACTTGACAAAATAAAGTAGTTCTAAGTTCTGTCTTTGTGGTTTGTTTCCTCTTGAAATAGGCACAAGCAAAGACTGCGTAAAACACATTCATTGGAAAGGTGTGCCAAGCTTCCAAAAAACTACTGGTTTTCTGAATACTCGGCAAATTTTTTTTCATTCGACCTTGATG
Organism: Callospermophilus lateralis; assembly: GCF_048772815.1. NCBI lineage: Eukaryota > Metazoa > Chordata > Mammalia > Rodentia > Sciuridae > Callospermophilus > Callospermophilus lateralis. Next base: position 8,409 of record NW_027511501.1, read on the forward strand.
ATCTCTGTGGTAATGATCAGTTCACTAAGTCCACTTAGCTGCCCAATTTTCACTCTTCTAGGATGAAGCGTTCGTTACCAGTAACAGTTTGAATTTTTAGGTTTCACTCTATTTCCTCCTATACAGATAGATGTGTTTTTTAAGTCTAAATCAAACACGGTTTGTGCTAGCTCCTTGAAACTTGACAAAATAAAGTAGTTCTAAGTTCTGTCTTTGTGGTTTGTTTCCTCTTGAAATAGCCACAAGCAAACACTGCGTAAAACACATTCATTGGAAAGGTGTTCCAAGCTTCCAAAATACTACTGGTTTTCTGAATACTCGGCAAATTTTTTTTCATCCGACCTTGATGATCTCTGTGGTAATGATCAGTTCACTAAGTCCACTTAGCTGCCCAACTTTCACTCTTCTAGGATGAAGCGTTCGTTACCAGTAACAGTTTGAATTTTTAGGTTTCACTCTATTTCCTCCTATACAGATAGATGTGTTTTTAAGTCTAAATCAAACACGGTTTTTGCTAGCTCCTTGAAACTTGACAAAATAAAGTAGTTCTAAGTTCTGTCTTTGTGGTTTGTTTCCTCTTGAAATAGCCACAAGCAAAGACTGCGTAAAACACCTTTATTGGAAAGGTGTTCCAAGCTTCCAAAATACTACTGGTTTTCTGAATACTCGGCAAATTTTTTTTCATCCGAACTTGATGATCTCTGTGGTAATGATCAGTTCACTAAGTCCACTTAGCATTCCAATTTTTACTCTTCTAGGATGAAGCGTTCGTTACCAGTAACAGTTTGAATTTTTAGGTTTCACTCTATTTCCTCCTATACAGATAGATGTGTTTTTTAAGTCTAAATCAAACACGGTTTATGCTAGCTCCATGAAACTTGACAAAATAAAGTAGTTCTAAGTTCTGTCTTTGTGGTTTGTTTCCTCTTGAAATAGCCACAAGCAAACACTGCGTAAAACACCTTTATTGGAAAGGTGTTCCAAGCTTCCAAAATACTACTGGTTTTCTGAATACTCGGCAAATCTTTTTTCATCCGACCTTGATGATCTCTGTGGTAATGATCAGTTCACAAAGTCCACTTAGCTGCCCAATTTTCACTCTTCTAGGATGAAGCGTTCATTACCAGTAACAGTTTGAATTTTTAGGTTTCACTCTATTTCCTCCTATACAGATAGATGTGTTTTTTAAGTCTAAATCAAACACGGTTTGTGCTAGCTCCTTGAAACTTGACAAAATAAAGTAGTTCTAAGTTCTGTCTTTGTGGTTTGTTTCCTCTTGAAATAGCCACAAGAAAAGACTGCGTAAAACACCTTTATTGGAAAGGTGTTCCAAGCTTGCAAAATAGAAGTTGTTTTCTGAATACTCGGCAAATTTTTTTTCATCCGACCTTGATGATCTCTGTGGTAATGATCAGTTCACTAAGTCCACTTAGCTGCACAATTTTCACTCTTTTAGGATGAAGCGTTCATTACCAGTAACAGTTTGAATTTTTAGGTTTCACTCTATTTCCTCCTATACAGATAGATGTGTTTTTTAAGTCTAAATCAAACACGGTTTGTGCTAGCTCCTTGAAACTTGACAAAATAAAGTAGTTCTAAGTTCTGTCTTTGTGGTTTGTTTCCTCTTGAAATAGCCACAAGCAAAGACTGTGTAAAACACATTCATTGGAAAGGTGTTCCAAGCTTCCAAAATACTACTGGTTTTCTGAATACTCGGCAAATTTTTTTTCATCCGACCTTGATGATGTCTGTGGTAATGATCAGTTCACTAAGTCCACTTAGCTGCCCAATTTTCACTCTTCTAGGATGAAGCGTTCGTTACCGGTAACAGTTTGAATTTTTAGGTTTCACTCTATTTCCTCCTATACAGATAGATGTGTTTTTTAAGTCTAAATCAAACACGGTTTGTGCTAGCTCCTTGAAACTTGACAAAATAAAGTAGTTCTAAGTTCTGTCTTTGTGGTTTGTTACCTCTTGAAATAGCCACAAGCAAAGACTGGGTAAAACACCTTCATTGGAAAGGTGTGCCAAGCTTCGAAAACACTACTGGTTTTCGGAATACTCGGCAAATTATTTTTCATCCGACCTTGATGATCTCTGTGGTAATGATCAGTTCACTAAGTCCACTTAGCTGCCCAACTTTCACTCTTCTAGGATGAAGCGTTCGTTACCAGTAACAGTTTGAATTTTTAGGTTTCACTCTATTTCCTCCTATACAGATAGATGTGTTTTTTAAGTCTAAATCAAACACGGTTTGTGCTAGCTCCTTGAAACTTGACAAAATAAAGTAGTTCTAAGTTCTGTCTTTGTGGTTTGTTTCCTCTTGAAATAGCCACAAGCAAAGACTGCGTAAAACACCTTTATTGGAAAGGTGTTCCAAGCTTCCAAAATGCTACTGGTTTTCTGAATACTCGGCAAATTTTTTTTCATCCGACCTTGATGATCTCTGTGGTAATGATGAGTTCACTAAGTCCACTTAGCTGCCCAACTTTCACTCTTCTAGGATGAAGCGTTCGTTACCAGTAACAGTTTGAATTTTTAGGTTTCACTCTATTTCCTCCTATACAGATAGATGTGTTTTTTAAGACTAAATCAAACACGGTTTGTGCTAATTCCTTGAAACTTGACAAAATAAAGTAGTTCTAAGTTCTGTCTTTGTGGTTTGTTTCCTCCTGAAATAGCCACAAGCAAAGACTGCGTAAAAAACTTTATTGGAAAGGTGTTCCAAGCTTCCAAAATACTACTGGTTTTCTGAATACTCGGCAAATTTTTTTTCATCCGACCTTGATAATCTCTGAGGTAATGATGAGTTCACTAAGTCCACTTAGCTGCCCAATTTTCACTCTTCTAGGATGAAGCGTTCGTTACCAGTAACAGTTTGAATTTTTAGGTTTCACTCTATTTCCTCCTATACAGATGGATGTGTTTTTTAAGTCTAAATCAAACACGGTTTATGCTAGCTCCATGAAACTTGACAAAATAAAGTAGTTCTATGTTCTGTCTTTGTGGTTTGTTTCTTCTTGAAATAGCCACAAGCAAAGACTGCGTAAAACACATTCACTGGAAAGGTGTTCAAAGCTTCCAAAATACTACTGGTTTTCTGAATACTCGGCAAATTTTTTTTCATCCGACCTTGATGATCTCTGTGGTAATGATCAGTTCACTAAGTCCACTTAGCTGCCCAACTTTCACTCTTCTAGGATGAAGCGTTCGTTACCAGTAACAGTTTGAATTTTTAGGTTTCACTCTATTTCCTCCTATACAGATAGATGTGTTTTTTAAGTCTAAATCAAACACGGTTTGTGCTAGCTCCTTGAAACTTGACAAAATAAAGTAGTTCTAAGTTCTGTCTTTGTGGTTGGTTTCCTCTTGAAATAGCCACAAGCAAAGACTGCGTAAAACACATTCATTGGAAAGGTGTTCCAAGCTTCCAAAATAATACTGGTTTTCTGAATACTCGGCAAATTTTTTTTCATCCGAACTTGATGATGTCTGTGGTAATGATCAGTTCACTAAGTCCACTTAGCTGCCCAACTTTCACTCTTCTAGGATGAAGCGTTTGTTACCAGTAACAGTTTGAATTTTTAGGTTTCACTCTATTTCCTCCTATACAGATAGATGTGTTTTTTAAGTCTAAATCAAACACGGTTTGTGCTAGCTTCTTGAAACTTGACAAAATAAAGTAGTTCTAAGTTCTGTCTTTGTGGTTTGTTTCCTCTTGAAATAGCCACAAGCAAAGACTGCGTAAAACACCTTTATTGGAAAGGTGTTCCAAGCTTCCAAAATACTACTGGTTTTCTGAATACTCGGCAAATTTTTTTTCATCCGACCTTGATGATCTCTGTGGTAATGATCAGTTCACTAAGTCCACTTAGCTGCCCAATTTTCATTCTTCTTGGATGAAGCGTTCGTTACCAGTAACAGTTTGAATTTTTAGGTTTCACTCTATTTCCTCCTATACAGATAGATGTGTTTTTTAAGTCTAAATCAAACACGGTTTGTGATAGCTCCTTGAAACTTGACAAAATAAAGTAGTTCTAAGTTCTGTCTTTGTGGTTTGTTTCCTCTTGAAATAGCCACAAGCAAAGACTGCGTAAAACACATTCATTGGAAAGGTGTGCCAAGCTTCCAAAATACTACTGGTTTTCTGAATACTCGGCAATTTTTTTTTCATCCGACCTTGATGATCTCTGTGGTAATGATCAGTTCACTAAGTCCACTTAGCTGCCCAACTTTCACTCTTCTAGGATGAAGCGTTCGTTACCAGTAACAGTTTGAATTTTTAGGTTTCACTCTATTTCCTCCTATAGAGATAGATGTGTTTTTTAAGTCTAAATCAAACACGGTTTGTGCTAGCTCCTTGAAACTTGACAAAATAAAGTAGTTCTAAGTTCTGTCTTTGTGGTTTGTTTCCTCTTGAAATAGCCACAAGCAAACACTGCGTAAAACACCTTTCTTGGAAAGGTGTTCCAAGCTTCCAAAATACTACTGGTTTTCTGAATACTCGGCAAATCTTTTTTCATCCGACATTGATGATCTCTGTGGTAATGATCAGTTCACTAAGTCCACTTAGCTGCCCAATTTTCACTCTTCTTGGCTGAAGCGTTCGTTCCCAGTAACAGTTTGAATTTTTAGGTTTCACTCTATTTCCTCCTATACAGATAGATGTGTTTTTTAAGTCTAAATCAAACACGGTTTGTGATAGCTCCTTGAAACTTGACAAAATAAAGTAGTTCTAAGTTCTGTCTTTGTGGTTTGTTTCCTCTTGAAATAGCCACAAGCAAAGACTGCGTAAAACACATTCATTGGAAAGGTGTGCCAAGCTTCCAAAATACTACTGGTTTTCTGAATACTCGGCAAATTTTTTTTCATCCGACCTTGATGATCTCTGTGGTAATGATCAGTTCACTAAGTCCACTTAGCTGCCCAACTTTCACTCTTTTAGGATGAAGCGTTCGTTACCAGTAACAGTTTGAATTTTTAGGTTTCACTCTATTTCCTCCTATACAGATAGATGTGTTTTTTAAGTCTAAATCAAACACGGTTTGTGCTAGCTCCTTGAAACTTGACAAAATAAAGTAGTTCTAAGTTCTGTCTTTGTGGTTTGTTTCCTCTTGAAATAGCCACAAGCAAACACTGCGTAAAACACCTTCATTGGAAAGGTGTTCCAAGCTTCCAAAATACTACTGGTTTTCTGAATACTCGGCAAATTTTTTTTCATCCGACCTTGATGATCTCTGTGGTAATGATCAGTTCACTAAGTCCACTTAGCTGCCCAATTTTCACTCTTCTAGGATGAAGCGTTCGTTACCAGTAACAGTTTGAATTTTTAGGTTTCACTCTATCCTCCTATACAGATAGATGTGTTTTTTAAGTCTAAATCAAACACGGTTTATGCTAGCTCAATGAAACTTGACAAAATAAAGTAGTTCTAAGTTCTGTCTTTGTGGTTTGTTTCCTCTTGAAATAGCCACAAGCAAAGACTGCGTAAAACACATTCATTGGAAAGGTGTTGCAAGCTTCCAAAACACTACTGGTTTTCTGAATACTCGGCAAATTTTTTTTCATCCGACCTTGATGATCTCTGTGGTAATGATCAGTTCACTACGTCCACTTAGCTGCCCAACTTTCACTCTTCTAGGATGAAGCGTTCGTTACCAGTAACAGTTTGAATTTTTAGGTTTCACTCTATTTCCTCCTATACAGATAGATGTGTTTTTTAAGTCTAAATCAAACACGGTTTGTGCTAGCTCCTTGAAACTTGACAAAATAAAGTAGTTCTAAGTTCTGTCTTTGTGGTTTGTTTCCTCTTGAAATAGCCACAAGCAAACACTGCGTAAAACACCTTTATTGGAAAGGTGTTCCAAGCTTCCAAAATGCTACTGGTTTTCTGAATACTCGGCAAATTTTTTTTCATCCGACCTTGATGATCTCTGTGGTAATGATCAGTTCACTAAGTCCACTTAGCTTCCCAACTTTCACTCTTCTAGGATGAAGCGTTCGTTACCAGTAACAGCTTGAATTTTTAGGTTTCACTCTATTTCCTCCTATACAGATAGATGTGTTTTTTAAGTCTAAATCAAACACGGTTTGTGCTAGCTCCTTGAAACTTGACAAAATAAAGTAGTTCTAAGTTCTGTCTTTGTGGTTTGTTTCCTCTTGAAATAGCCACAAGCAAACACTGCGTAAAACACCTTTATTGGAAAGGTGTTCCAAGCTTCCAAAATACTACTGGTTTTCTGAATACTCGGCAAATTTTTTTTCATCCGACCTTGATGATCTCTGTGGTAATGATGAGTTCACTAAGTTCACTTAGCTGCTCAATTTTCACTCTTCTAGGATGAAGCGTTCGTTACCAGTAACAGTTTGAATTTTTAGGTTTCACTCTATTTCCTCCTATACAGATAGATGTGTTTTTTAAGTCTAAATCAAACACGGTTTGTGCTAGCTCCTTGAAACTTGACAAAATAAAGTAGTTCTAAGTTCTGTCTTTGTGGTTTGTTTCCTCTTGAAATAGCCACAAGCAAACACTGCGTAAAACACCTTTCTTGGAAAGGTGTTCCAAGCTTCCAAAATACTACTGGTTTTCTGAATACTCGGCAAATCTTTTTTCATCCGACATTGATGATCTCTGTGGTAATGATCAGTTCACTAAGTCCACTTAGCTGCCCAATTTTCACTCTTCTTGGCTGAAGCGTTCGTTCCCAGTAACAGTTTGAATTTTTAGGTTTCACTCTATTTCCTCCTATACAGATAGATGTGTTTTTTAAGTCTAAATCAAACACGGTTTGTGATAGCTCCTTGAAACTTGACAAAATAAAGTAGTTCTAAGTTCTGTCTTTGTGGTTTGTTTCCTCTTGAAATAGCCACAAGCAAAGACTGCGTAAAACACATTCATTGGAAAGGTGTGCCAAGCTTCCAAAATACTACTGGTTTTCTGAATACTCGGCAAATTTTTTTTCATCCGACCTTGATGATCTCTGTGGTAATGATCAGTTCACTAAGTCCACTTAGCTGCCCAACTTTCACTCTTTTAGGATGAAGCGTTCGTTACCAGTAACAGTTTGAATTTTTAGGTTTCACTCTATTTCCTCCTATACAGATAGATGTGTTTTTTAAGTCTAAATCAAACACGGTTTGTGCTAGCTCCTTGAAACTTGACAAAATAAAGTAGTTCTAAGTTCTGTCTTTGTGGTTTGTTTCCTCTTGAAATAGCCACAAGCAAACACTGCGTAAAACACCTTCATTGGAAAGGTGTTCCAAGCTTCCAAAATACTACTGGTTTTCTGAATACTCGGCAAATTTTTTTTCATCCGACCTTGATGATCTCTGTGGTAATGATCAGTTCACTAAGTCCACTTAGCTGCCCAATTTTCACTCTTCTAGGATGAAGCGTTCGTTACCAGTAACAGTTTGAATTTTTAGGTTTCACTCTATCCTCCTATACAGATAGATGTGTTTTTTAAGTCTAAATCAAACACGGTTTATGCTAGCTCAATGAAACTTGACAAAATAAAGTAGTTCTAAGTTCTGTCTTTGTGGTTTGTTTCCTCTTGAAATAGCCACAAGCAAAGACTGCGTAAAACACATTCATTGGAAAGGTGTTGCAAGCTTCCAAAACACTACTGGTTTTCTGAATACTCGGCAAATTTTTTTTCATCCGACCTTGATGATCTCTGTGGTAATGATCAGTTCACTACGTCCACTTAGCTGCCCAACTTTCACTCTTCTAGGATGAAGAGTTCGTTACCAGTAACAGTTTGAATTTTTAGGTTTCACTCTATTTCCTCCTATACAGATAGATGTGTTTTTTAAGTCTAAATCAAACACGGTTTGTGCTAGCTCCTTGAAACTTGACAAAATAAAGTAGTTCTAAGTTCTGTCTTTGTGGTTTGTTTCCTCTTGAAATAGCCACAAGCAAACACTGCGTAAAACACCTTTATTGGAAAGGTGTTCCAAGCTTCCAAAATGCTACTGGTTTTCTGAATACTCGGCAAATTTTTTTTCATCCGACCTTGATGATCTCTGTGGTAATGATCAGTTCACTAAGTCCACTTAGCTTCCCAACTTTCACTCTTCTAGGATGAAGCGTTCGTTACCAGTAACAGCTTGAATTTTTAGGTTTCACTCTATTTCCTCCTATACAGATAGATGTGTTTTTTAAGTCTAAATCAAACACGGTTTGTGCTAGCTCCTTGAAACTTGACAAAATAAAGTAGTTCTAAGTTCTGTCTTTGTGGTTTGTTTCCTCTTGAAATAGCCACAAGCAAACACTGCGTAAAACACCTTTATTGGAAAGGTGTTCCAAGCTTCCAAAATACTACTGGTTTTCTGAATACTCGGCAAATTTTTTTTCATCCGACCTTGATGATCTCTGTGGTAATGATGAGTTCACTAAGTTCACTTAGCTGCTCAATTTTCACTCTTCTAGGATGAAGCGTTCGTTACCAGTAACAGTTTGAATTTTTAGGTTTCACTCTATTTCCTCCTATACAGATAGATGTGTTTTTTAAGTCTAAATCAAACACGGTTTGTGCTAGCTCCTTGAAACTTGACAAAATAAAGTAGTTCTAAGTTCTGTCTTTGTGGTTTGTTTTCTCTTGAAATAGCCACAAGCAAAGACTGCGTAAAACACATTCATTGGAAAGGTGTTCCAAGCTTCCAAAATACTACTGGTTTTCTGAATACTCGGCAAATTTTTTTTCATCCGAACTTGATGATCTCTGTGGTAATGATCAGTTCACTAAGTCCACTTAGCTGTCCAATTTTTACTCTTCTAGGATGAAGCGTTCGTTACCAGTAACAGTTTGAATTTTTAGGTTTCACTCTATTTCCTCCTATACAGATAGATGTGTTTTTTAAGTCTAAATCAAACACGGTTTATGCTAGCTCCATGAAACTTGACAAAATAAAGTAGTTCTAAGTTCTGTCTTTGTGGTTTGTTTCCTCTTGAAATAGCCACAAGCAAAGACTGCGTAAAACACCTTTATTGGAAAGGTGTTCCAAGCTTCCAAAATACTACTGGTTTTCTGAATACTCGGCAAATCTTTTTTCATCCGACCTTGATGATCTCTGTGGTAATGATCAGTTCACAAAGTCCACTTAGCTGCCCAATTTTCACTCTTCTAGGATGAAGCGTTCGTTACCAGTAACAGTTTGAATTTTTAGGTTTCACTCTATTTCCTCCTATACAGATAGATGTGTTTTTTAAGTCTAAATCAAACACGGTTTGTGCTAGCTCCTTGAAACTTGACAAAATAAAGTAGTTCTAAGTTCTGTCTTTGTGGTTTGTTTCCTCTTGAAATAGCCACAAGAAAAGACTGCGTAAAACACCTTTATTGGAAAGGTGTTCCAAGCTTGCAAAATAGAAGTTGTTTTCTGAATACTCGGCAAATTTTTTTTCATCCGACCTTGATGATCTCTGTGGTAATGATCAGTTCACTAAGTCCACTTAGCTGCACAATTTTCACTCTTTTAGGATGAAGCGTTCATTACCAGTAACAGTTTGAATTTTTAGGTTTCACTCTATTTCCTCCTATACAGATAGATGTGTTTTTTAAGTCTAAATCAAACACGGTTTGTGCTAGCTCCTTGAAACTTGACAAAATAAAGTAGTTCTAAGTTCTGTCTTTGTGGTTTGTTTCCTCTTGAAATAGCCACAAGCAAAGACTGTGTAAAACACATTCATTGGAAAGGTGTTCCAAGCTTCCAAAATACTACTGGTTTTCTGAATACTCGGCAAATTTTTTTTCATCCGACCTTGATGATGTCTGTGGTAATGATCAGTTCACTAAGTCCACTTAGCTGCCCAATTTTCACTCTTCTAGGATGAAGCGTTCGTTACCAGTAACAGTTTGAATTTTTAGGTTTCACTCTATTTCCTCCTATACAGATAGATGTGTTTTCTAAGTCTAAATCAAACACGGTTTGTGCTAGCTCCTTGAAACTTGACAAAATAAAGTAGTTCTAAGTTCTGTCTTTGTGGTTTGTTACCTCTTGAAATAGCCACAAGCAAAGACTGGGTAAAACACCTTCATTGGAAAGGTGTGCCAAGCTTCCAAAACACTACTGGTTTTCTGAATACTCGGCAAAATTTTTTTTCATCCGACCTTGATGATCTCTGTGGTAATGATCAGTTTACTTATCCACTTAGCTGCCCAATATTCACTCTTCTAGGATGAAGCGTTCGTTACCAGTAACAGCTTGAGTTTTTAAATTTCACTCTATTTCCTCCTACATATATAGATGTGTTTGGAAGTCTAAATCAAACACGGTTTATGCTAGCTAATTGAAACTTGACAAAATAAAGTAGTTCTAAGTTCTGTCTTTGTGGTTTGTTTTCTCTTGAAATAGCCACAAGCAAAGACTGCGTAAAACACCTTCATTGGAAAGGTGTTCCAAGCTTCCAAAATACTACTGGTTTTCTGAATACTCGGCAAATTTTTTTTCATCCGAACTTGATGATCTCTGTGGTAATGATCAGTTCACTAAGTCCACTTAGCTGTCCAATTTTTACTCTTCTAGGATGAAGCGTTCGTTACCAGTAACAGTTTGAATTTTTAGGTTTCACTCTATTTCCTCCTATACAGATAGATGTGTTTTTTAAGTCTAAATCAAACACGGTTTATGCTAGCTCCATGAAACTTGACAAAATAAAGTAGTTCTAAGTTCTGTCTTTGTGGTTTGTTTCCTCTTGAAATAGCCACAAGCAAACACTGCGTAAAACACCTTTATTGGAAAGGTGTTCCAAGCTTCCAAAATACTACTGGTTTTCTGAATACTCGGCAAATCTTTTTTCATCCGACCTTGATGATCTCTGTGGTAATGATCAGTTCACAAAGTCCACTTAGCTGCCCAATTTTCACTCTTCTAGGATGAAGCGTTCCTTACCAGTAACAGTTTGAATTTTTAGGTTTCACTCTATTTCCTCCTATACAGATAGATGTGTTTTTTTAAGTCTAAATCAAACACGGTTTGTGCTAGCTCCTTGAAACTTGACAAAATAAAGTAGTTCTAAGTTCTGTCTTTGTGGTTTGTTTCCTCTTGAAATAGCCACAAGAAAAGACTGCGTAAAACACCTTTATTGGAAAGGTGTTCCAAGCTTGCAAAATAGAACTTGTTTTCTGAATACTCGGCAAATTTTCTTTCATCCGACCTTGATGATCTCTGTGGTAATGATCAGTTCACTAAGTCCACTTAGCTGCACAATTTTCACTCTTTTAGGATGAAGCGTTCATTACCAGTAACAGTTTGAATTTTTAGGTTTCACTCTATTTCCTCCTATACAGATAGATGTGTTTTTTAAGTCTAAATCAAACACGGTTTGTGCTAGCTCCTTGAAACTTGACAAAATAAAGTAGTTCTAAGTTCTGTCTTTGTGGTTTGTTTCCTCTTGAAATAGCCACAAGCAAAGACTGTGTAAAACACATTCATTGGAAAGGTGTTCCAAGCTTCCAAAATACTACTGGTTTTCTGAATACTCGGCAAATTTTTTTTCATCCGACCTTGATGATGTCTGTGGTAATGATCAGTTCACTAAGTCCACTTAGCTGCCCAATTTTCACTCTTCTAGGATGAAGCGTTCGTTACCAGTAACAGTTTGGATTTTTAGGTTTCACTCTATTTCCTCCTATACAGATAGATGTGTTTTTTAAGTCTAAATCAAACACGGTTTGTGCTAGCTCCTTGAAACTTGACAAAATAAAGTAGTTCTAAGTTCTGTCTTTGTGGTTTGTTACCTCTTGAAATAGCCACAAGCAAAGACTGGGTAAAACACCTTCATTGGAAAGGTGTGCCAAGCTTCCAAAACACTACTGGTTTTCTGAATACTCGGCAAAATTTTTTTTCATCCGACCTTGATGATCTCTGTGGTAATGATCAGTTTACTTATCCACTTAGCTCCCCAATATTTACTCTTCTAGGATGAAGCGTTCGTTACCAGTAACAGCTTGAGTTTTTAGGTTTCACTCTATTTCCTCCTATATATATAGATGTGTTTGGAAGTCTAAATCAAACACGGTTTATGCTAGCTCCTTGAAACTTGACAAAATAAAGCAGTTCTAAGTTCTGTCTTTGTGGTTTGTTTCCTCTTGAAATAGGCACAAGCAAAGACTGCGTAAAACACATTCATTGGAAAGGCGTGCCAAGCTTCCAAAAAACTACTGGTTTTCGGAATACTCGGCAAATTTTTTTTCATCCGACCTTGATGATCTCTGTGGTAATGATGAGTTCACTAAGTCCACTTAGCTGCCCAATTTTCACTCTTCTAGGATGAAGCGTGCGTTACCAGTAACAGTTTGAATTTTTAGGTTTCACTCTATTTCCTCCTATACAGATAGATGTGTTTTTTAAGTCTAAATCAAACACGGTTTGTGCTAGCTCCTTGAAACTTGACAAAATAAAGTAGTTCTAAGTTCTGTCTTTGTGGTTTGTTTCCTCTTGAAATAGCCACAAGCAAAGACTGCGTAAAACACATTCATTGGAAAGGTGTTCCAAGCTTCCAAAATACTACTGGTTTTCTGAATACTCGGCAAATTTTTTTTCATCCGAACTTGATGATGTCTGTGGTAATGATCAGTTCACTAAGTCCACTTAGCTGCCCAACTTTCACTCTTCTAGGATGAAGCGTTCGTTACCAGTAACAGTTTGAATTTTTAGGTTTCACTCTATTTCCTCCTATACAGATAGATGTGTTTTTTAAGTCTAAATCAAACACGGTTTGTGCTAGCTCCTTGAACTTGACAAAATAAAGTAGTTCTAAGTTCTGTCTTTGTGGTTTGTTTCCTCTTGAAATAGCCACAAGCAAACACTGCGTAAAACACCTTTATTGGAAAGGTGTTCCAAGCTTCCAAAATACTACTGGTTTTCTGAATACTCGGCAAATTTTTTTTCATCCGACCTTGATGATCTCTTTGGTAATGATCAGTTCACTAAGTCCACTTAGCTGCCCAATTTTCACTCTTCTAGGATGAAGCGTTCGTTACCAGTAACAGTTTGAATTTTTAGGTTTCACTCTATCCTCCTATACAGATAGATGAGTTTTTTAAGTCTAAATCAAACACGGTTTATGCTAGCTCAATGAAACTTGACAAAATAAAGTAGTTCTAAGTTCTGTCTTTGTGGTTTGTTTCCTCTTGAAATAGCCACAAGCAAAGACTGCGTAAAACACATTCATTGGAAAGGTGTTCCAAGCTTCCAAAACACTACTGGTTTTCTGAATACTCGGCAAATTTTTTTTCATCCGACCTTGATGATCTCTGTGGTAATGATCAGTTCACTACGTCCACTTAGCTGCCCAACTTTCACTCTTCTAGGATGAAGCGTTCGTTACCAGTAACAGTTTGAATTTTTAGGTTTCACTCTATTTCCTCCTATACAGATAGATGTGTTTTTTAAGTCTAAATCAAACACGGTTTGTGCTAGCTCCTTGAAACTTGACAAAATAAAGTAGTTCTAAGTTCTGTCTTTGTGGTTTGTTTCCTCTTGAAATAGCCACAAGCAAACACTGCGTAAAACACCTTTATTGGAAAGGTGTTCCAAGCTTCCAAAATGCTACTGGTTTTCTGAATACTCGGCAAATTTTTTTTCATCCGACCTTGATGATCTCTGTGGTAATGATCAGTTCACTAAGTCCACTTAGCTTCCCAACTTTCACTCTTCTAGGATGAAGCGTTCGTTACCAGTAACAGTTTGAATTTTTAGGTTTCACTCTATTTCCTCCTATACAGATAGATGTGTTTTTTAAGTCTAAATCAAACACGGTTTGTGCTAGCTCCTTGAAACTTGACAAAATAAAGTAGTTCTAAGTTCTGTCTTTGTGGTTTGTTTCCTCTTGAAATAGCCACAAGCAAACACTGCGTAAAACACCTTTATTGGAAAGGTGTTCCAAGCTTCCAAAATACTACTGGTTTTCTGAATACTCGGCAAATTTTTTTTCATCCGACCTTGATGATGTCTGTGGTAATGATCAGTTCACTAAGTCCACTTAGCTGCCCAATTTTCACTCTTCTAGGATGAAGCGTTCGTTTATAGTAAGAGTTTGAATTTTTAGGTTTCACTCTATTTCCTCCTGTACAGATAGATGTGTTTTTTAAGTCTAAATCAAACACGGTTTGTGCAAGCTCCTTGAAAATGGACAAAATAAAGTAGTTCTAAGTTCTGTCTTTGTGGTTTGTTTCCTCTTGAAATAGCCACAAGCAAAGACTGCGTAAAACACATTCATTGGAAAGGTGTTCCAAGCTTCCAAAATACTACTGGTTTTCTGAATACTGGGCAAATTTTTTTTCATCCGAACTTGATGATGTCTGTGGTAATGATCAGATGATCAGTTCACTAAGTCCACTTAGCTGCCCAACTTTCACTCTTCTAGGATGAAGCGTTCGTTACCAGTAACAGTTTGAATTTTTAGGTTTCACTCTATTTCCTCTTATACAGATAGATGTGTTTTTTAAGTCTAAATCAAACACGGTTTGTGCTAGCTCCTTGAAACTTGACAAAATAAAGTAGTTCTAAGTTCTGTCTTTGTGGTTTGTTTCCTCTTGAAATAGCCACAAGCAAACACTGCGTAAAACACCTTTATTGGAAAGGTGTTCCAAGCTTCCAAAATACTACTGGTTTTCTGAATACTCGGCAAATTTTTTTTCATCCGACCTTGATGATCTCTTTGGTAATGATCAGTTCACTAAGTCCACTTAGCTGCCCAATTTTCACTCTTCTTGGATGAAGCGTTCGTTACCAGTAACAGTTTGAATTTTTAGGTTTCACTCTATTTCCTCCTATACAGATAGATGTGTTTTTAAGTCTAAATCAAACACGGTTTGTGATAGCTCCTTGAAACTTGACAAAATAAAGTAGTTCTAAGTTCTGTCTTTGTGGTTTGTTTCCTCTTGAAATAGCCACAAGCAAAGACTGCGTAAAACACATTCATTGGAAAGGTGTGCCAAGCTTCCAAAATACTACTGGTTTTCTGAATACTCGGCAAATTTTTTTTCATCCGACCTTGATGATCTCTGTGGTAATGATCAGTTCACTAAGTCCACTTAGCTGCCCAACTTTCACTCTTCTAGGATGAAGCGTTCGTTACCAGTAACAGTTTGAATTTTTAGGTTTCACTCTATTTCCTCCTATACAGATAGATGTGTTTTTTAAGTCTAAATCAAACACGGTTTGTGCTAGCTCCTTGAAACTTGACAAATAAAGTAGTTCTAAGTTCTGTCTTTCTGGTTTGTTTCCTCTTGAAATAGCCACAAGCAAACACTGCGTAAAAACACCTTTATTGGAAAGGTGTTCCAAGCTTCCAAAAATACTACTGGTTTTCTGAATACTCGGCAAATTTTTTTTCATCCGACCTTGATGATCTCTGTGGTAATGATCAGTTCACAAAGTCCACTTAGCTGCCCAATTTTCACTCTTCTTGGATGAAGCGTTCGTTACCAGTAACAGTTTGAATTTTTAGGTTTCACTCTATTTCCTCCTATACAGATAGATGTGTTTTTTTAAGTCTAAATCAAACACGGTTTGTGATAGCTCCTTGAAACTTGACAAAATAAAGTAGTTCTAAGTTATGTCTTTGTGGTTTGTTTCCTCTTGAAATAGCCACAAGCAAAGACTGCGTAAAACACATTCATTGGAAAGGTGTGCCAAGCTTCCAAAATACTACTGGTTTTCTGAATACTCGGCAAATTTTTTTTCATCCGACCTTGATGATCTCTGTGGTAATGATCAGTTCACTAAGTCCACTTAGCTGCCCAACTTTCATTCTTCTAGGATGAAGCGTTCGTTACCAGTAACAGTTTGAATTTTTAGGTTTCACTCTATTTCCTCCTATACAGATAGATGTGTTTTTTACGTCTAAATCAAACACGGTTTGTGCTAGCTCCTTGAAATTTGACAAAATAAAGTAGTTCTAAGTTCTGTCTTTGTGGTTTGTTTCCTCTTGAAGTAGCCACAAGGAAAGACTGCGTAAAACACCTTTATTGGAAAGGTGTTCCAAGCTTCCAAAATACTACTGGTTTTCTGAATACTCGGCAAATTTTTTTTCATTTGACCTTGATGATCTCTGTGGTAATGATGAGTTTCACTAAGGTCCACTTAG
>NW_027511502.1:0-24499 GCF_048772815.1 Callospermophilus lateralis
TAGGGCTGCTTCAAGAGAAAACAAACCATAGAGACAGAACTTAGAACTACTTTATTTTGTCAATTTTCAAAGAGCTAGCACAAACCGTGTTTCATTTAGAGTTCCAAACACATCTACCTATATAGGAGAAAACACAGTGAAACCTAAAAATTCAAACTATTACTGGAAACGAACGCTTCAACCTAGAAGAGTGAAAATTGGGAAGCCCAGTTGACTTAGTGAACTGATCACTACCACAGAGAATCTTCCAGATTGGGTGAAAAAATGTTTGCCGAGATTTCAGAAAACCAGTACTTTTGGACGCTTGGCACACGTTTCCAATGAAAGTGTACTTAGGCAGTCTCCAGTTAGGGCTGCTTGAAGAGGAAACAAACCATAGAGACAGAACCTAAAACTACTTTATTTTGTCAATTTTCAAAGAGCTAGCACAAACCGTGTTTCATTTAGAGTTCCCAACACATCTATCTATATAGGAGAAAACAGAGTGAAACCTAAAAATTCAAACTCTTACTGGAAACGAACGCTTCAACCTAGAAGAGTGAATATTGGGCAGCCAAGTGGGCTTAGTGAACTGATCATTACCACAGAGAATCATCAAGATTGGGTGAAAAAATATTTGCCGAGATTTCAGAAAACCAGTGCTTTTGGACGCTTGGCACACCTTTCCAATGAAAGTGTACTTAGGCAGTCTCTAGTTAGGGCTGCTTCAAGAGGAAACAAACCATGGAGACAGAACCTAAAACTACTTTATTTTGTCAATTTTCAAAGAGCTAGCACAAACCGTGTTTCATTTAGAGTTCCCAACACATCTATCTATATAGGAGAAAACACAGTGAAAACTAAAAATTCAAACTCTTACTGGAAACGAACGCTTCAACCTAGAAGAGTTAAAATTGGGCAGCCAAGTGGACGTAGTGAACTGATCATTACCACAGAGAATCATCAAGATTGGGTGGAAAAATGTTTGCCGAGATTTCAGAAAACCAGTACTTTTGGACGCTTGGCACACCTTTCCAATGAAAATGTCTTTAGGCAGTCTCTGCTTAGGGCTGCTTCAAGAGGAAACAAACCTTAGAGACAGAACTTAGAACTACTTTATTTTGTCAATTTTCAAAGAGCTAGCACAAACCGTGTTTCATTTAGAGTTCCCAACACATCTATCTATATAGGAGAAAACAGAGTGAAACCTAAAAATTCAAACTCTTACTGGAAACGAACGCTTCAACCTAGAAGAGTGAATATTGCGCAGCCAAGGGGACTTAGTGAACTGATCATTACCACAGAGAATCATCAAGATTGGGTGAAAAAATGTTTGCCGAAATTTCAGAAAACCAGTGCTTTTGGACGCTTGGCACACCTTTCCAATGAAAGTGTACTTAGGCAGTCTCTAGTTAGGGCTGCTTCAAGAGGAAACAAACCATGGAGACAGAACCTAAAACTACTTTATTTTGTCAATTTTCAAAGAGCTAGCACAAACCGTGTTTCATTTAGAGTTCCCAACACATCTATCTATATAGGAGAAAACAGAGTGAAACCTAAAAATTCAAACTCTTACTGGAAACGATCGCTTCAAACTAGAAGAGTGAAAATTGGGCGGCCAAGTGGACTTAGTGAACTGATCATTACCACAGAGAAACATCAAGATTGGGTGAAAAAATGTTTGCCGAGATTTCAGAAAACCATTAATTTTGGACGCTAGGCACACGTTTCCAATGAAAGTGTATTTAGGCAGTCTCTAGTTAGGGCTGTTTCAAGAGAAAACAAACCATAGAGACAGAACCTAAATCTACTTTATTTTGTCAATTTTCAAAGAGCTAGCACAAACCGTGTTTCATTTAGAGTTCCCAACACATCTATGTATATTGGAGAAAACAGAGTGAACCCTAAAAATTCAAACTCTTACTGGAATCGAACGCTTCAACCTAGAAGAGTGAAAATTGGGCAGCCAAGTGGACTTAGTGAACTGATCACTACCACAGAGAATCATCAAGGTTGGGGGAAAAAAATTTTGCCGAGATTTCAGAAAACCAGTACTTTTGGACGCTTGGCACACCTTTCCAATGAAAGTGTATTTAGGCAGTCTCTAGTTAGGGCTGCTTCAAGAGGAAACAAACCATAGAGACAGAACTTAGAACTTCTTTATTTTGTCAATTTTCAGAGAGCTAGCACAAACCGTGTTTCATTTAGAGTTCCCAACACATCTATCTATATAGGAGAAAACAGAGTGAAACCTAAAAATTCAAACTATTAGTGGAAACGAACGCTTCAACCTAGAATAGTGAAAATTTGGCAGCCAAGTGGGCTTAGTGAACTGATCATTACCACAATGTCTCATCAAGATTGGGTGAAAAAATGTTTGCCGAGATTTCAGAAAACCAGTAATTTTGAACGCTTGGCACACGTTTCCAATGAAAGTGTATTTAGGCAGTCTCTAGTTAGGGCTGCTTCAAGAGAAAACAAACCATAGAGACATAACCTAAATCTACTTTATTTTGTCAATTTTCAAAGAGCTAGCACAAACCGTGTTTCATTTAGAGTTCCCAACACATCTATCTATATAGGAGAAAACACAGTGAAACCTAAAAATTCAAACTCTTACTGGAATCGAACGCTTCAACCTAGAAGAGTGAAAATTGGGCAGCCAAGTGGGCTTAGTGAACTGATCATTACCACAATGTCTCATCAAGATTGGGTGAAAAAAGGTTTGCCGAGATTTCAGAAAACCAGTACTTCTGGACGCATGGCACACCTTTCCAATGAAAATGTCTTTAGGCAGTCTATGCTTTGGGCTGCTTCCAGAGGAAACAAACCTTAGAGACAGAACTTAGAACTACTTTATTTTGTCAATTTTCAAAGAGCTAGCACAAACCGTGTTTCATTTAGAGTTCCCAACACATCTATCTATATAGGAGAAAACAGAGTGAAACCTAAAAATTCAAACTATTAGTGGAAACGAATGCTTCAACCTAGAATAGTGAAAATTTGGCAGCCAAGTGGGCTTAGTGAACTGATCATTACCACAATGTCTCATCAAGATTGGGTGAAAAAAGGGTTGCCGAGATTTCAGAAAACCAGTAATTTTGGACGCTTGGCACACGTTTCCAATGAAAGTGTATTTAGGCAGTCTCTAGTTAGGGCTGCTTCAAGAGAAAACAAACCAAAGAGACAGAACCTAAATCTACTTTATTTTGTCAATTTTCAAAGAGCTAGCACAAACCGTCTTTCATTTAGAGTTCCCAACACATCTATGTATATTGGAGAAAACAGAGTGAACCCTAAAAATTCAAACTCTTACTGGAATCTAACGCTTCAACCTAGAAGAGTGAAAATAGGGCAGCCAAGTGGACTTAGTGAACTGATCACTACCACAGAGAATCATCAAGATTAGGGGAAAAAAATTTTGCCGAGATTTCAGAAAACCAGTACTTTTGGACGCTTTGCACACCTTTCCAATGAAAGTGTATTTAGGCAGTCTCTAGTTAGGGCTGCTTCAAGAGAAAACAAACCTTAGAGACAGAACTTAGAACTACTTTATTTTGTCAATTTTCAAAGAGCTAGCACAAACCGTGTTTCATTTAGAGTTCCCAACACATCTATCTATATAGGAGAAAACAGAGTGAAACCTAAAAATTCAAACTCTTACTGGAAACGAACGCTTCAACCTAGAAGAGTGAAAATTGGGCAGCCAAGGGGACTTAGTGAACTGATCATTACCACAGAGAATCATCAAGATTGGGTGAAAAAATGTTTGCCGAGATTTCAGAAAACCAGTACTTTTGGACGCTTGGCACACGTTTCCAATGAAAGTGTATTTAGGCAGTCTCTAGTTAGGGCTGCTTCAAGAGGAAACAAACCATAGAGACAGAACCTAAATCTACTTTATTTTGTCAATTTTCAAAGAGCTAGCACAAACCGTGTTTCATTTAGAGTTCCCAACACATCTATCTATATAGGAGAAAACAGAGTGAAACCTAAAAATTCAAACTCTTACTGGAAACGAACGCTTCAACCTGGAAGAGTGAAAATTGGGCAGCCAAGTGGACGTAGTGAACTGATCATTACCACAGAGAATCATCAAGTTTGGGTGGAAAAATGTTTGCCGAGATTTCAGAAAACCAGTACTTTTGGACGCTTGGCACACCTTTCCAATGAAAATGTCTTCAGGCAGTCTCTGCTTAGGGCTGCTTCAAGAGGAAACAAACCTTAGAGACAGAACTTAGAACTACTTTATTTTGTCAATTTTCAAAGAGCTAGCACAAACCGTGTTTCATTTAGAGTTCCCAACACATCTGTCTATATAGGAGAAAACAGAGTGAAACCTAAAAATTCACACTCTTACTGGAAACGAACGCTTCAACCTAGAAGAGTGAAAATTGGGCAGCCAAGGGGACTTAGTGAACTGATCATTACCACAGAGAATCATCAAGATTGGGTGGAAAAATGTTTGCCGAGATTTCAGAAAACCAGAACATTTGGACGCTTGGCACACCTTTCCAATGAAAGTGTATTTAGGCAGTCTCTAATTAGGGCTGCTTCAAGAGGAAAGAAACCATAGAGACAGAACTTAGAACTACTTTATTTTGTCAATTTTCAAAAGCTAGCACAAACCGTGTTTCATTTAGAGTTCCGAACACATCTATCTATATAGGAGAAAACAGAGTGAAACCTAAAAATCCAAACTATTAGTGGAAACGAACGCTTCAACCTAGAATAGTGAAAATTGGGCAGCCAAGTGGGCTTAGTGAACTGATCATTACCACAATGTCTCATCAAGATTGGGTGAAAAAAGGTTTGCCGAGATTTCAGAAAACCACTACTTTTGGACGCTTGGCACACCTTTCCAATGAAAATGTCTTTAGGCAGTCTCTGCTTAGGGCTGCTTCAAGAGGAAACAAACCTTAGAGACAGAACTTAGAACTACTTTATTTTGTCAATTTTCAAAGAGCTAGCACAAACCGTGTTTCATTTAGAGTTCCCAACACATCTATCTATATAGGAGAAAACAGAGTGAAACCTAAAAATTCAAACTCTTACTGGAAACGAACGCTTCAACCTAGAAGAGTGAAAATTGGGCAGCCAAGGGGACTTAGTGAACTGATCATTTCCACAGAGAATCATCAAGATTCGGTGAAAAAATGTTTGCCGAGATTTCAGAAAACCAGTACTTTTGGACGCTTGGCACATGTTTCCAATGAAAGTGTATTTAGGCAGTCTCTAGTTAGGGCTGCTTCAAGAGGAAACAAACCATAGAGACAGAACCTAAATCTACTTTATTTTGTCAATTTTCAAAGAGCTAGCACAAACCGTGTTTCATTTAGAGTTCCCAACACATCTATCTATATAGGAGAAAACAGAGTGAAACCTAAAAATTCAAACTCTTACTGGAAACGAACGCTTCAACATAGAAGAGTGAATATTGGGCAGCCAAGTGGGCTTAGTGAACTGATCATTACCATAGAGAATCATCAAGATTGGGTGAAAAAATGTTTGCCGAGATTTCAGAAAACCAGTGCTTTTGGACGCGTGGCACACCTTTCCAATGAAAGTGTACTTAGGCAGTCTCTAGTTAGGGCTGCTTCAAGAGGAAACAAACCATGGAGACTGAACCTCAAACTACTTTATTTTGTCAATTTTCAAAGAGCTAGCACAAACCGTGTTTCATATACAGTTCCCAACACATCTATCTATATAGGAGAAAACACAGTGAAACCTAAAAATTCAAACTCTTACTGGAAACGAACGCTTCAACCTAGAAGAGTGAAAATTGGGCAGCCAAGTGGACGTAGTGAACTGATCATTACCACAGAGAATCATCAAGATTGGGTGGAAAAAGGTTTGCCGAGATTTCAGAAAACCAGTATTTTGGACGCTTGGCACACCTTTCCAATGAAAATGTCTTTAGGCAGTCTCTGCTTAGGGCTGCTTCAAGAGGAAACAAACCTTAGAGACAGAACTTAGAACTACTTTATTTTGTCAATTTTCAAAGAGCTAGCACAAACCGTGTTTCATTTAGAGTTCCCAACACATCTATCTATATAGGAGAAAACAGAGTGAAACCTAAAAATTCAAACTCTTACTGGAAACGAACGCTTCAACCTAGAAGAGTGAAAATTGGGCAGCCAAGGGGACTTAAAAACTGATCATTACCACAGAGAATCATCAAGATTGGGTGAAAAAATATTTGCCGAGATTTCAGAAAACCAGTAGTTTTGGACGCTTGGCACACGTTTCCAATGAAAGTGTATTTAGGCAGTCTCTAGTTAGGGCTGCTTCAACAGGAAACAAACCATGGAGACAGAACCTAAAACTACTTTATTTTGTCAATTTTCAAAGAGCTAGCACAAACCGTGTTTCATTTAGAGTTCCCAACACATTTATCTATATAGGAGAAAACACAGTGAAACCAAAAATTCAAACTCTTACTGGAAACGAATGCTTCAACCTAGAAGAGTGAAAATTGGGCAGCCAAGTGGACGTAGTGAACTGATCATTACCACAGAGAATCATCAAGATTGGGTGGAAA
Organism: Callospermophilus lateralis; assembly: GCF_048772815.1. Lineage (NCBI taxonomy): Eukaryota > Metazoa > Chordata > Mammalia > Rodentia > Sciuridae > Callospermophilus > Callospermophilus lateralis. The sequence goes on from NW_027511502.1 coordinate 6,524, forward strand.
AATGTTTGCCGAGATTTCAGAAAACCAGTATTTTGGACGCTTGGCACACCTTTCCAATGAAAATGTCTTTAGGCAGTCTCTGCTTAGGGCTGCTTCAAGAGGAAACAAACCTTAGAGACAGAACTTAGAACTACTTTATTTTGTCAATTTTCAAAGAGCTAGCACAAACCGTGTTTCATTTAGAGTTCCCAACACATCTATCTATATAGGAGAAAACAGAGTGAAACCTAAAAATTCAAACTCTTACTGGAAACGAACGCTTCAACCTAGAAGAGTGAAAATTGGGCAGCCAAGGGGACTTAGTGAACTGATCATTACCACAGAGAATCATCAAGATTGGGTGAAAAAATGTTTGCCGAGATTTCAGAAAACCAGTACTTTTGGACGCTTGGCACACGTTTCCAATGAAAGTGTATTTAGGCAGTCTCTAGTTAGGGCTGCTTCAAGAGGAAACAAACATAGAGACAGAACCTAAATATACTTTATTTTGTCAATTTTCAAAGAGCTAGCACAAACCGTGTTTCATTTAGAGTTCCCAACACATCTATCTATATAGGAGAAAACAGAGTGAAACCTAAAAATTCAAACTCTTACTGGAAACGAACGCTTCAACCTGGAAGAGTGAAAATTGGGCAGCCAAGTGGACGTAGTGAACTGATCATTACCACAGAGAATCATCAAGATTGGGTGGAAAAATGTTTGCCGAGATTTCAGAAAACCAGTACTTTTGGACGCTTGGCACACCTTTCCAATGAAAATATCTTTAGGCAGTCTCTGCTTTGGGCTGCTTCCAGAGGAAACAAACCATAGAGACAGAACTTAGAACTACTTTATTTTGTCAATTTTCAAAGAGCTAGCACAAACCATGTTTCATTTAGAGTTCCCAACACATCTCTCTATATAGGAGAAAACAGACTGAAACCTAAAAATTCAAACTATTAGTGGAAACGAACGCTTCAACCTAGAATAGTGAAAATTGAGCAGCCAAGAGGGCTTAGTGAACTGATCATTACCACAATGTCTCATTAAGATTGGGTGAAAAAAGGTTTGCCGAGATTTCAGAAAGCCACTACTTTTGGACGCTTGGCACACCTTTCCAATGAAAATGTCTTTAGGCAGTCTCTTCTTTGGGCTGCTTCCAGAGGAAACAAACGTTAGAGACAGAACTTAGAAATACTTTATTTTGTCAATTTTCAAAGAGCTAGCACAAACCGTGTTTCATTTAGAGTTCCAAACACATCTATCTATATAGGAGAAAACAGAGTGAAACCTAAAAATTCAAACTCTTACTGGAAACGAACGCTTCAACCTAGAAGAGTGAAAATTGGGCGGCCAAGTGGACTTAGTGAACTGATCATTACCACAGAGAATCATCAAGATTGGGTGAAAAAATGTTTGCCGAGATTTCAGAAAACCAGTAATTTTGGACGCTTGGCACACGATTCCAATGAAAGTGTATTTAGGCAGTCTCTAGTTAGGGCTGCTTCAAGAGAAAACAAACCATAGAGAAAGAACCTAAATCTACATTATTTTGTCAATATTCAAAGAGCTAGCACAAACCGTGTTTCATTTAGAGTTCCAAACACATCTGTCTATATAGGAGAAAACACAGTGAAACCTAAAAATTCAAACTATTACTGGAAACGAACGCTTCAACCTAGAAGAGTGAAAATTGGGAAGCCAAGTTGACTTAGTGAACTGATCACTACCACAGAGAATCATCCAGATTGGGTGAAAAAATGTTGGCCGAGATTTCAGAAAACCAGTACTTTTGGACACTTGGCACACGTTTCCAATGAAAGTGTATTTAGGCAGTCTCCAGTTAGGGCTGCTTGAAGAGGAAACAAACCATAGAGACAGAACCTAAAACTACTTATTTTGTCAATTTTCAAAGAGCTAGCACAAACCGTGTTTCATTTAGAGTTCCCAACACATCTATCTATATAGGAGAAAACAGAGTGAAACCTAAAAAATTCAAACTCTTACTGGAAACGAACGCTTCAACCTAGAAGAGTGAATATTGGGCAGCCAAGTGGGCTTAGTGAACTGATCATTACCATAGAGAATCATCAAGATTGGGTGGAAAAATGATTGCCGAGATTTCAGAAAACCAGTATTTTGGCCGCTTGGCACACCTTTCCAATGAAAATGTCTTTAGGCAGTCTCTGCTTAGGGCTGCTTCAAGAGGAAACAAACCTTAGAGACAGAACTTAGAACTACTTTATTTTGTCAATTTTCAAAGAGCTAGCACAAACCGTGTTTCATTTAGAGTTCCCAACACATCTATCTATATAGGAGAAAACAGAGTGAAACCTAAAAATTCAAACTCTTACTGGAAACGAACGCTTCAACCTAGAAGAGTGAAAATTGGGCAGCCAAGGGGACTTAGTGAACTGATCATTACCACAGAGAATCATCAAGATTGGGTGAAAAAATGTTTGCCGAGATTTCAGAAAACCAGTACTTTTGGACGCTTGGCACACGTTTCCAATGAAAGTGTATTTAGGCAGTCTCTAGTTAGGGCTGCTTCAAGAGGAAACAAACCATAGAGACAGAACCTAAATCTACTTTATTTTGTCAATTTTCAAAGAGCTAGCACAAACCGTGTTTCATTTAGAGTTCCCAACACATCTATCTATATAGGAGAAAACAGAGTGAAACCTAAAATTCAAACTCTTACTGGAAACGAACGCTTCAACCTGGAAGAGTGAAAATTGGGCAGCCAAGTGGACGTAGTGAACTGATCATTACCACAGAGAATCATCAAGTTTGGGTGGAAAAATGTTTGCCGAGATTTCAGAAAACCAGTACTTTTGGACGCTTGGCACACCTTTCCAATGAAAATGTCTTCAGGCAGTCTCTGCTTAGGGCTGCTTCAAGAGGAAACAAACCTTAGAGACAGAACTTAGAACTACTTTATTTTGTCAATTTTCAAAGAGCTAGCACAAACCGTGTTTCATTTAGAGTTCCCAACACATCTGTCTATATAGGAGAAAACAGAGTGAAACCTAAAAATTCACACTCTTACTGGAAACGAACGCTTCAACCTAGAATAGTGAAAATTGGGCAGCCAAGTGGGCTTAGTGAACTGATCATTACCACAATGTCTCATCAAGATTGGGTGAAAAAAGGTTTGCCGAGATTTCAGAAAACCACTACTTTTGGACGCTTGGCACACCTTTCCAATGAAAATGTCTTTAGGCAGTCTCTGCTTAGGGCTGCTTCAAGAGGAAACAAACCTTAGAGACAGAACTTAGAACTACTTTATTTTGTCAATTTTCAAAGAGCTAGCACAAACCGTGTTTCATTTAGAGTTCCCAACACATCTATCTATATAGGAGAAAACAGAGTGAAACCTAAAATTCAAACTCTTACTGGAAACGAACGCTTCAACATAGAAGAGTGAATATTGGGCAGCCAAGTGGGCTTAGTGAACTGATCATTACCATAGAGAATCATCAAGATTGGGTGAAAAAATGTTTGCCGAGATTTCAGAAAACCAGTGCTTTTGGACGCGTGGCACACCTTTCCAATGAAAGTGTACTTAGGCAGTCTCTAGTTAGGGCTGCTTCAAGAGGAAACAAACCATGGAGACTGAACCTCAAACTACTTTATTTTGTCAATTTTCAAAGAGCTAGCACAAACCGTGTTTCATATACAGTTCCCAACACATCTATCTATATAGGAGAAAACACAGTGAAACCTAAAAATTCAAACTCTTACTGGAAACGAACGCTTCAACCTAGAAGAGTGAAAATTGGGCAGCCAAGTGGACGTAGTGAACTGATCATTACCACAGAGAATCATCAAGATTGGGTGGAAAAAGGTTTGCCGAGATTTCAGAAAACCAGTATTTTGGACGCTTGGCACACCTTTCCAATGAAAATGTCTTTAGGCAGTCTCTGCTTAGGGCTGCTTCAAGAGGAAACAAACCTTAGAGACAGAACTTAGAACTACTTTATTTTGTCAATTTTCAAAGAGCTAGCACAAACCGTGTTTCATTTAGAGTTCCCAACACATCTATCTATATAGGAGAAAACAGAGTGAAACCTAAAAATTCAAACTCTTACTGGAAACGAACGCTTCAACCTAGAGGAGTGAAAATTGGGCAGCCAAGGGGACTTAAAAACTGATCATTACCACAGAGAATCATCAAGATTGGGTGAAAAAATATTTGCCGAGATTTCAGAAAACCAGTACTTTTGGACGCTTGGCACACGTTTCCAATGAAAGTGTATTTAGGCAGTCTCTAGTTAGGGCTGCTTCAAGACAAAACACACCATAGAGACAGAAAGTAAATCTACTTTATTTTGTCAATTTTCAAAGAGCTAGCACAAACCGTGTTTCATTTAGAGTTCCCAACACATCTATCTATATAGGAGAAAACACAGTGAAACCTAAAAATTCAAACCTTTACTGGAAACGAACGCTTCAACCTAGAAGAGTGAATATTGGGCAGCCAAGTGGGCTTAGTGAACTGATCATTACCATAGAGAATCATCAAGATTGGGTGAAAAAATGTTTGCCGAGATCAGAAAACCAGTGCTTTTGGACGCTTGGCACACCTTTCCAATGAAAGTGTACTTAGGCAGTCTCTAGTTAGGGCTGCTTCAAGAGGAAACAAACCATAGAGACAGAACTTAGAACTACTTTATTTTGTCAATTTTCAAAGAGCTAGCACAAACCGTGTTTCATTTAGAGTTCCCAACACATCTATCTATATAGGAGAAAACACAGTGAAACCTAAAAATTCAAACTCTTACTAGAAACGAACGCTTCAACCTAGAAGAGTGAAAATTGGGCAGCCAAGTGGACGTAGTGAACTGATCATTACCACAGAGAATCATCAAGTTTGGGTGGAAAAATGTTTGCCGAGATTTCAGAAAACCAGTACTTTTGGACGCTTGGCACACCTTTCCAATGAAAATGTCTTTAGGCAGTCTCTGCTTAGGGCTGCTTCAAGAGGAAACAAACCTTAGAGACAGAACTTAGAACTACTTTATTTTGTCAATTTTCAAAGAGCTAGCACAAACCGTGTTTCATTTAGAGTTCCCAACACATCTATCTATATAGGAGAAAACAGAGTGAAACCTAAAAATTCAAACTCTTAGTGGAAACGAACGCTTAAACCTAGAAGAGTGAAAATTGGGCAGCCAAGTGGGCTTAGTGAACTGATCATTACCACAATGTCTCATCAAGATTGGGTGAAAAAAGGTTTGCCGAGATTTCAGAAAACCAGTACTTTTGGACGCTTGGCACACCTTTCCAATGAAAATATCTTTAGGCAGTCTCTGCTTAGGGTTGCTTCAAGAGGAAACAAACCTTAGAGACAGAACTTAGAACTACTTTATTTTGTCAATTTTCAAAGAGCTAGCACAAACCGTGTTTCATTTAGAGTTCCCAACACATCTATCTATATAGGAGAAAACAGAGTGAAACCTAAAAATTCAAACTCTTACTGGAAACGAACGCTTCAACCTAGAAGAGTGAATATTGGGCAGCCAAGTGGGCTTAGTGAACTGATCATTACCACAGAGAATAATCAAGATTGCGTGAAAAAATGTTTGCCGAGATTTCAGAAAACCAGTAATTTTGGACGCTTTTCACACGTTTCCAATGAAAGTGTATTTCGGCAGTCTCTAGTTAGGGCTGCTTCAAGAGAAAACAAACCATAGAGACAGAACCTTAATCTACTTTATTTTGTCAATTTTCAAAGAGCTAGCACAAACCGTGTTTCATTTAGAATTCCAAACACATCTATCTATATAGGAGAAAACGCAGTGAAACCTAAAAATTCAAACTCTTACTGGAAACGAACGCTTCAACCTAGAAGAGTGAAAATTGGCCAGCAAAGGGGACTTAGTGAACTGATCATTACCACAGAGAATCATCAAGATTGGGTGAAAAAAATTTTGCCGAGATTTCAGAAAACCAGTACTTTTGGACGCTTGGCACACCTTTCGAATGAAAGTGTATTTAGGCAGTCTCTAGTTAGGGCTGCTTCAAGAGGAAACAAACCATAGAGACAGAACTTAGAACTACTTTATTTTGTCAATTTTCAAAGAGCTAGCACAAACCGTGTTTCATTTAGAGTTCCCAACACATCTATCTATATAGGAGAAAACAGAGTGAAACCTAAAAATTCAAACTCTTACTGGAAACGAACGCTTCAACCTAGAATAGTGAATATTGGGCAGCCAAGTGGGCTTATTGAACTGATCATTACCACATTGTCTCATCAAGATTGGGTGAAAAAAGGTTTGCCGAGATTTCAGAAAACCAGTACTTTTGGACGCTTGGCTCACCTTTCCAATGAAAATGTCTTTAGGCAGTCTCTGCTTAGGGCTGCTTCAAGAGGAAACAATCCTTAGAGACAGAACTTAGAACTACATTATTTTGTCAATTTTCAAAGAGCTAGCACAAACCGTGTTTCATTTAGAGTTCCCAACACATCTATCTATATAGGAGAAAACACAGTGAAACCTAAAATTTCAAACTATTACTGGAAACGAACGCTTCAACCTAGAAGAGTGAAAATTGGGAAGCCAAGTTGACTTAGTGAACTGATCACTACCACAGAGAATCGTCCAGATTGGGTGAAAAAATGTTTGCCGAGATTTCAGAAAACCAGTACTTTTGGACGCTTGGCACACGTTTCCAATGAAAGTGTATTTAGGCAGTCTCCAGTTAGGGCTTCTTCAAGAGGAAACAAACCATAGAGACAGAACCTAAAACTACTTTATTTTGTCAATTTTCAAAGAGCTAGCACAAACCGTGTTTCATTTAGAGTTCCCAACACATCTATCTATATGGGAGAAAACAGAGTGAAACCTAAAAATTCAAACTCCTACTGGAAACGAATGCTTCAACCTAGAAGAGTGAATATTGGGCAGCCAAGTGGACTTAGTGAACTGATCATTACCATAGAGAATCATCAACATTGGGTGAAAAAATGTTTGCCGAGATTTCAGAAAACCAGTGCTTTTGGACGCTTGGCACACGTTTCCAATGAAAGTGTACTTAGGCAGTCTCTTGTTAGGGCTGCTTCAAGAGGAAAAAAACCATGGAGACAGAACCTAAAACTACTTTATTTTGTCAATTTTCAAAGAGCTAGCACAAACCGTGTTTCATTTAGAGTTCCCAACACATCTATCTATATAGGAGAAAACACAGTGAAACCTAAAAATTCAAACTCTTACTAGAAACGAACGCTTCAACCTAGAAGAGTGAAAATTGGGCAGCCAAGTGGACGTAGTGAACTGATCATTACCACAGAGAATCATCAAGTTTGGGTGGAAAAATGTTTGCCGAGATTTCAGAAAACCAGTACTTTTAAACGCTTGGCACACCTTTACAATGAAAATGTCTTTAGGCAGTATCTGCTTAGGGCTGCTTCAAGAGGAAACAAACCTTAGAGACAGAACTTAGAACTACTTTATTTTGTCAATTTTCAAAGAGTTGGCACAAACCGTGTGTCATTTAGAGTTCCCAACACATCTATCTATATAGGAGAAAACAGAGTGAAACCTAAATATTCAAACTCTTAGTGGAAACGAACGCTTAAACCTAGAAGAGTGAAAATCGGGCAGCCAAGTGGGCTTAGTGAACTGATCATTACCACAATGTCTCATCAAGATTGGGTGAAAAAAGGTTTGCCGAGATTTCAGAAAACCAGTACTTTTGGACGCTTGGCACACCTTTCCAATGAAAATATCTTTAGGCAGTCTCTGCTTAGGGTTGCTTCAAGAGGAAACAAACCTTAGAGACAGAACTTAGAACTACTTTATTTTGTCAATTTTCAAAGAGCTAGCACAAACCTTGTTTCATTTAGAGTTCCCAACACATCTATCTATATAGGAGAAAACAGAGTGAAACCTAAAAATTCAAACTCTTACTGGAAACGAACGCTTCAACCTAGAAGAGTGAATATTGGGCAGCCAAGTGGGATTAGTGAACTGATCATTACCATAGAGTATCATCAAGATTGGGTGAAAAAATGTTTGCCGAGATTTCAGAAAACCAGTGCTTTTGGACGCTTGGCACACCTTTCCAATGAAAGTGTACTTAGGCAGTCTCTAGTTAGGGCTGCTTCAAGAGGAAACAAACCATGGAGACAGAACCTAAAACTACTTTATTTTGTCAATTTTCAAAGAGCTAGCACAAACCGTGTTTCATTTAGAGTTCCCAACACATCTATCTATATAGGAGAAAACACAGTGAAACCTAAAAATTCAAACTCTTACTGGAAACGAACGCTTCAACCTAGAAGAGTGAAAATTGGGCAGCCAAGGGGACTTAGTGAACTGATCATTACCACAGAGAATCATCAAGATTGGGTGAAAAAAATTTTGCCGAGATTTCAGAAAACCAGTACTTTTGGACGCTTGGCACACCTTTCCAATGAAAGTGTATTTAGGCAGTCTCTAGTTAGGGCTGCCTCAAGAGGAAACAAACCATAGAGACAGAACTTAGAACTACTTTATTTTGTCAATTTTCAAAGAGCTAGCACAAACCGTGTTTCATTTAGAGTTCCCAACACATCTATCTATTTAGGAGAAAACAGAGTGAAACCTAAAAATTCAAACTCTTACTGGAAACGAACGCTTCAACCTAGAATAGTGAATATAGGGCAGCCAAGTGGGCTTAGTGAACTGATCATTACCACATTGTCTCATCAAGATTGGGTGAAAAAAGGTTTGCCGAGATTTCAGAAAACCAGTACTTTTGGACGCTTGGCACACCTTTCCAATGAAAATGTCTTTAGGCAGTCTCTGCTTAGGGCTGCTTCAAGAGGAAACAAACCTTAGAGACAGAACTTAGAACTACTTTTTTTTGTCAATTTTCAAAGAGCTAGCACAAACCGTGTTTCATTTAGAGTTCCCAACACATCTATCTATATAGGAGAAAACACAGTGAAACCTAAAATTTCAAACTATTACTGGAAACGAACGCTTCAACCTAGAAGAGTGAAAATTGGGAAGCCAAGTTGACATAGTGAACTGATCACTACCACAGAGAATCGTCCAGATTGGGTGAAAAAATGTTTGCCGAGATTTCAGAAAACCAGTACTTTTGGACGCTTGGCACACGTTTCCAATGAAAGTGTGTTTAGGCAGTCTCCAGTTAGGGCTTCTTCAAGAGGAAACAATCCATAGAGACAGAACCTAAAACTACTTTATTTTGTCAATTTATAAAGAGCTAGCACAAACCGTGTTTCATTTAGAGTTCCCAACACATCTATCTATATAGGAGAAAACAGAGTGAAACCTAAAAATTCAAACTCCTACTGGAAACGAATGCTTCAACCTAGAAGAGTGAATATTGGGCAGCCAAGTGGACTTAGTGAACTGATCATTACCATAGAGAATCATCAACATTGGGTGAAAAAATGTTTGCCGAGATTTCAGAAAACCAGTGCTTTTGGATGCTTGGCACACGTTTCCAATGAAAGTGTACTTAGGCAGTCTCTAGTTAGGGCTGCTTCAAGAGGAAAAAAACCATGGAGACAGAAGCTAAAACTACTTTATTTTGTCAATTTTCAAAGAGCTAGCACAAACCGTGTTTCATTTAGAGTTCCCAACACATCTATCTATATAGGAGAAAACACAGTGAAACCTAAAAATTCAAACTCTTACTAGAAACGAACGCTTCAACCTAGAAGAGTGAAAATTGGGCAGCCAAGTGGACGTAGTGAACTGATCATTACCACAGAGAATCATCAAGTTTGGGTGGAAAAATGTTTGCCGAGATATCAGAAAACCAGTACTTTTGGACGCTTGGCACACCTTTACAATGAAAATGTCTTTAGGCAGTGTCTGCTTAGGGCTGCTTCAAGAGGAAACAAACCTTAGAGACAGAACTTAGAACTACTTTATTTTGTCAATTTTCAAAGAGCTAGCACAAACCGTGTTTCATTTAGAGTTCCCAACACATCTATCTATATAGGAGAAAACAGAGTGAAACCTAAAAATTCAAACTCTTAGTGGAAACGAACGCTTAAACCTAGAAGAGTGAAAATTGGGCAGCCAAGTGGGCTTAGTGAACTGATCATTACCACAATGTCTCATCAAGATTGGGTGAAAAAAGGTTTGCCGAGATTTCAGAAAACCAGTACTTTTGGACGCTTGGCACACCTTTCCAATGAAAATATCTTTAGGCAGTCTCTGCTTAGGGTTGCTTCAAGAGGAAACAAACCTTAGAGACAGAACTTAGAACTACTTTATTTTGTCAATTTTCAAAGAGCTAGCACAAACCGTGTTTCATTTAGAGTTCCCAACACATCTATCTATATAGGAGAAAACAGAGTGAAACCTAAAAATTCAAACTCTTACTGGAATCGAACGCTTCAACCTAGAAGAGTGAATATTGGGCAGCCAAGTGGGCTTAGTGAACTGATCATTACCACAGAGAATCATCAAGATTGCGTGAAAAAATGTTTGCCGAGATTTCAGAAAACCAGTAATTTTGGACGCTTTTCACACGTTTCCAATGAAAGTGTATTTCGGCAGTCTCTAGTTAGGGCTGCTTCAAGAGAAAACAAACCATAGAGACAGAACCTTAATCTACTTTATTTTGTCAATTTTCAAAGAGCTAGCACAAACCGTGTTTCATTTAGAATTCCAAACACATCTATCTATATAGGAGAAAACACAGTGAAACCTAAAAATTCAAACTCTTACTGGAAACGAACGCTTCAACCTAGAACAGTGAAAATTGGGCAGCCAAGTGGACGTAGTGAACTGATCATTACCACAGAGAATCATCCAGACTGGGTGGAAAAATGTTTGCCGAGATTTCAGAAAACCAGTACTTTTGGACGCTTGGCACACCTTTCCAATGAAAATGTCTTTAGATAGTCTCTGCTTAGGGCTGCTTCAAGAGGAAACAAACCTTAGAGACAGAACATAGAACTACTTTATTTTGTCAATTTTCAAAGAGCTAGCACAAACCGTGTATCATTTAGAGTTCCCAACACATCTATCTATATAGGAGAAAACAGAGTGAAACCTAAAAATTCAAACTCTTACTGGAAACGATCGCTTCAACCTAGAAGAGTGAAAATTGGGCGGCCAAGTGGACTTAGTGAACTGATCATTACCACAGAGAATCATCAAGATTGGGTGAAAAAATGTTTGCCGAGATTTCAGAAAACCATTAATTTTGGACGCTAGGCACACGTTTCCAATGAAAGTGTATTTAGGCAGTCTCTAGTTAGGGCTGCTTCAAGAGAAAACAAACCATAGAGACAGAACCTAAATCTACTTTATTTTGTCAATTTTCAAAGAGCTAGCACAAACCGTGTTTCATTTAGAGTTCCCAACACATCTATGTATATTGGAGAAAACAGAGTGAACCCTAAAAATTCAAACTCTTACTGGAATCGAACGCTTCAACCTAGAAGAGTGAAAATTGGGCAGCCAAGTGGACTTAGTGAACTGATCACTACCACAGGGTATCATCAAGATTGGGGCAAAAAATTTTGCCGAGATTTCAGAAAACCAGTACTTTTGGACGCTTGGCACACCTTTCCAATGAAAGTGTATTTAGGCAGTCTCTAGTTAGGGCTGCTTCAAGAGGAAACAAACCATAGAGACAGAACTTAGAACTAGTTTTTTTTGTCAATTTTCAAAGAGCTAGCACAAACCGTGTTTCATTTAGAGTTCCCAACTCATCTATCTATATAGGAGAAAACAGAGTGAAACCTAAAAATTCAAACTATTAGCGGAAACGAACGCTTCAACCTAGAATAGTGAAAATTTGGCAGCCAAGTGGGCTTAGTGAACTGATCATTACCACAATGTCTCACCAAGATTGGGTGAAAAAATGTTTGCCGAGATTTCAGAAAACCAGTAATTTTGGACGCTTGGCACACGTTTCCAATGAAAGTGTATTTAGGCAGTCTCTAGTTAGGGCTGCTTCAAGAGAAAACAAAACATAGAGACAGAACCTAAATCTACTTTATTTTGTCATTTTTCAAAGAGCTAGCACAAACCGTGTTTCATTTAGAGTTCCAAACACATCTATCTATATAGGAGAAAACACAGTGAAACCTAAAAATTCAAACTATTACTGGAAACGAACGCTTCAACCTAGAAGAGTGAAAATTGGGCAGCCAAGGGGACTTAGTGAACTGATCATTACCACAGAGAATCATCAAGATTGGGTGAAAAAAATTTTGCCGAGATTTCAGAAAACCAGTACTTTTGGACGCTTGGCACACCTTTCCAATGAAAATGTCTTTAGGCAGTCTCTGCTTAGAGCTGCTTCAAGAGGAAACAAACCTTAGAGACAGAACTTAAAACTACTTTATTTTGTCAATTTTCAAAGAGCTAGCACAAACCGTGTTTCATTTAGAGTTCCCAACACATCTATCTATATAGGAGAAAACAGAGTGAAACCTAAAAATTCAAACTCTTAGTGGAAACGAATGCTTCAACCTAGAAGAGTGAAAATTGGGCGGCCAAGTGGACTTAGTGAACTGATCATTACCACAGAGAATCATCAAGATTGGGTGAAAAAATGTTTGCCGAGATTTCAGAAAACCAGTACTTTTGGACGCTTGGCCCACGTTTCCAATGAAAGTGTATTTAGGCAGTCTCCAGTTAGGGCTGCTTCAAGAGGAAACAAACCATAGAGACAGAACCTAAAACTACTTTATTTTGTCAATTTTCAAAGAGCTAGCACAAACCGTGTTTCATTTAGAGTTCCCAACACATCTATCTATATAGGAGAAAACAGAGTGAAACCTAAAAATTCAAACTCTTACTGGAAACGAACGCTTCAACCTAGAAGAGTGAATATTGGGCAGCCAAGTGGGCTTAGTGAACTGATCATTACCACAGAGAATCATCAAGATTGGGTGAAAAAATATTTGCCGAGATTTCAGAAAACCAGTGCTTTTGGACGCTTTTCACACCTTTCCAATGAAAGTGTACTTAGGCAGTCTCTAGTTAGGGCTGCTTCAAGAGGAAACAAACCATGGAGACAGAACCTAAAACTACTTTATTTTGTCAATTTTCAAAGAGCTAGCACAAACCGTGTTTCATTTAGAGTTCCCAACACATCTATCTATATAGGAGAAAACAGAGTGAAACCTAAAAATTCAAACTATTAGTGGAAACGAACGCTTCAACCTAGAATAGTGAAAATTGGGCAGCCAAGTGGGCTTAGTGAACTGATCATTACCACAATGTCTCATCAAGATTGGGTGAAAATAGGTTTGCCGAGATTTCAGAAAACCAGTACTTTTGGACGCTTGGCACACCTTTCCAATGAAAATATCTTTAGGCAGTCTCTGCTTAGAGCTGCTTCAAGAGGAAACAAACCTTAGAGACAGAACTTAGAACTACTTTATTTTGTCAATTTTCAAAGAGCTAGCACAAACCGTGTTTCATTTAGAGTTCCAAACACATCTATCTATATAGGAGAAAACACAGTGAAACCTAAAAATTCAAACTCTTACTGGAAACGAACGCTTCAACCTAGAATAGTGAAAATTGGGCAGCCAAGTGGGCTTAGTGAACTGATCATTACCACAATGTCTCATCAAGATTGGGTGAAAAAATGTTTGCCGAGATTGCAGAAAACCAGTACTTTTGTTCGCTTGGCACACCTTTCCAATGAAAATGTCTTTAGACAGTCTCTGCTTAGGGCTGCTTCAAGAGGAAACAAACCTTAGAGACAGAACTTAGAACTACTTTATTTTGTCAATTTTCAAAGAGCTAGCACAAACCGTGTTTCATTTAGAGTTCCCAACACATCTATGTATATTGGAGAAAACAGAGTGAACCCTAAAAATTCAAACTCTTACTGGAATCGAACGCTTCAACCTAGAAGAGTGAAAATTGGGCAGCCAAGTGGACTTAGTGAACTGATCACTACCACAGAGAAACATCAAGATTGGGGGAAAAAAATTTTGCCGAGATTTCAGAAAACCAGTACTTTTGGACGCTTGGCACACCTTTCCAATGAAAGTGAATTTAGGCAGTCTCCAGTGAGGGCTGCTTCAAGAGGAAACAAACCATAGAGACAGAACCTAAAACTACTTTATTTTGTCAATTTTCAAAGAGCTAGCACAAATAGTGTTTCATTTAGAGTTCCCAACACATCTATCTATATAGGAGAAAAGAGAGTGAAACCTAAAAATTCAAACTATTAGTGGAAACGAACGCTTCAACCTAGAATAGTGAAAATTTGGCAGCCAAGTGGGCTTAGTGAACTGATCATTACCACAATGTCTCATCAAGATTGGGTGAAAAAAGGTTTGCCGAGATTTCAGAAAACCAGTAATTTTGGACGCTTGGCACACGTTTCCAATGAAAGTGTATATAGGCAGTCTCTAGATAGGGCTGCTTCAAGAGAAAACAAACCATAGAGACAGAACTTAGAACTACTTTATTTTGTCAATTTTCAAAGAGCTAGCACAAACCGTGTTTCATTTAGAGTTCCAAACACATCTACCTATATAGGAGAAAACACAGTGAAACCTAAAAATTCAAACTATTACTGGAAACGAACGCTTCAACCTAGAAGAGTGAAAATTGGGAAGCCCAGTTGACTTAGTGAACTGATCACTACCACAGAGAATCTTCCAGATTGGGTGAAAAAATGTTTGCCGAGATTTCAGAAAACCAGTACTTTTGGACGCTTGGCACACGTTTCCAATGAAAGTGTACTTAGGCAGTCTCCAGTTAGGGCTGCTTGAAGAGGAAACAAACCATAGAGACAGAACCTAAAACTACTTTATTTTGTCAATTTTCAAAGAGCTAGCACAAACCGTGTTTCATTTAGAGTTCCCAACACATCTATCTATATAGGAGAAAACAGAGTGAAACCTAAAAATTCAAACTCTTACTGGAAACGAACGCTTCAACCTAGAAGAGTGAATATTGGGCAGCCAAGTGGGCTTAGTGAACTGATCATTACCACAGAGAATCATCAAGATTGGGTGAAAAAATATTTGCCGAGATTTCAGAAAACCAGTGCTTTTGGACGCTTGGCACACCTTTCCAATGAAAGTGTACTTAGGCAGTCTCTAGTTAGGGCTGCTTCAAGAGGAAACAAACCATGGAGACAGAACCTAAAACTACTTTATTTTGTCAATTTTCAAAGAGCTAGCACAAACCGTGTTTCATTTAGAGTTCCCAACACATCTATCTATATAGGAGAAAACACAGTGAAAACTAAAAATTCAAACTCTTACTGGAAACGAACGCTTCAACCTAGAAGAGTTAAAATTGGGCAGCCAAGTGGACGTAGTGAACTGATCATTACCACAGAGAATCATCAAGATTGGGTGGAAAAATGTTTGCCGAGATTTCAGAAAACCAGTACTTTTGGACGCTTGGCACACCTTTCCAATGAAAATGTCTTTAGGCAGTCTCTGCTTAGGGCTGCTTCAAGAGGAAACAAACCTTAGAGACAGAACTTAGAACTACTTTATTTTGTCAATTTTCAAAGAGCTAGCACAAACCGTGTTTCATTTAGAGTTCCCAACACATCTATCTATATAGGAGAAAACAGAGTGAAACCTAAAAATTCAAACTCTTACTGGAAACGAACGCTTCAACCTAGAAGAGTGAATATTGCGCAGCCAAGGGGACTTAGTGAACTGATCATTACCACAGAGAATCATCAAGATTGGGTGAAAAAATGTTTGCCGAAATTTCAGAAAACCAGTGCTTTTGGACGCTTGGCACACCTTTCCAATGAAAGTGTACTTAGGCAGTCTCTAGTTAGGGCTGCTTCAAGAGGAAACAAACCATGGAGACAGAACCTAAAACTACTTTATTTTGTCAATTTTCAAAGAGCTAGCACAAACCGTGTTTCATTTAGAGTTCCCAACACATCTATCTATATAGGAGAAAACAGAGTGAAACCTAAAAATTCAAACTCTTACTGGAAACGATCGCTTCAAACTAGAAGAGTGAAAATTGGGCGGCCAAGTGGACTTAGTGAACTGATCATTACCACAGAGAAACATCAAGATTGGGTGAAAAAATGTTTGCCGAGATTTCAGAAAACCATTAATTTTGGACGCTAGGCACACGTTTCCAATGAAAGTGTATTTAGGCAGTCTCTAGTTAGGGCTGTTTCAAGAGAAAACAAACCATAGAGACAGAACCTAAATCTACTTTATTTTGTCAATTTTCAAAGAGCTAGCACAAACCGTGTTTCATTTAGAGTTCCCAACACATCTATGTATATTGGAGAAAACAGAGTGAACCCTAAAAATTCAAACTCTTACTGGAATCGAACGCTTCAACCTAGAAGAGTGAAAATTGGGCAGCCAAGTGGACTTAGTGAACTGATCACTACCACAGAGAATCATCAAGGTTGGGGGAAAAAAATTTTGCCGAGATTTCAGAAAACCAGTACTTTTGGACGCTTGGCACACCTTTCCAATGAAAGTGTATTTAGGCAGTCTCTAGTTAGGGCTGCTTCAAGAGGAAACAAACCATAGAGACAGAACTTAGAACTTCTTTATTTTGTCAATTTTCAGAGAGCTAGCACAAACCGTGTTTCATTTAGAGTTCCCAACACATCTATCTATATAGGAGAAAACAGAGTGAAACCTAAAAATTCAAACTATTAGTGGAAACGAACGCTTCAACCTAGAATAGTGAAAATTTGGCAGCCAAGTGGGCTTAGTGAACTGATCATTACCACAATGTCTCATCAAGATTGGGTGAAAAAATGTTTGCCGAGATTTCAGAAAACCAGTAATTTTGAACGCTTGGCACACGTTTCCAATGAAAGTGTATTTAGGCAGTCTCTAGTTAGGGCTGCTTCAAGAGAAAACAAACCATAGAGACATAACCTAAATCTACTTTATTTTGTCAATTTTCAAAGAGCTAGCACAAACCGTGTTTCATTTAGAGTTCCCAACACATCTATCTATATAGGAGAAAACACAGTGAAACCTAAAAATTCAAACTCTTACTGGAATCGAACGCTTCAACCTAGAAGAGTGAAAATTGGGCAGCCAAGTGGGCTTAGTGAACTGATCATTACCACAATGTCTCATCAAGATTGGGTGAAAAAAGGTTTGCCGAGATTTCAGAAAACCAGTACTTCTGGACGCATGGCACACCTTTCCAATGAAAATGTCTTTAGGCAGTCTATGCTTTGGGCTGCTTCCAGAGGAAACAAACCTTAGAGACAGAACTTAGAACTACTTTATTTTGTCAATTTTCAAAGAGCTAGCACAAACCGTGTTTCATTTAGAGTTCCCAACACATCTATCTATATAGGAGAAAACAGAGTGAAACCTAAAAATTCAAACTATTAGTGGAAACGAATGCTTCAACCTAGAATAGTGAAAATTTGGCAGCCAAGTGGGCTTAGTGAACTGATCATTACCACAATGTCTCATCAAGATTGGGTGAAAAAAGGGTTGCCGAGATTTCAGAAAACCAGTAATTTTGGACGCTTGGCACACGTTTCCAATGAAAGTGTATTTAGGCAGTCTCTAGTTAGGGCTGCTTCAAGAGAAAACAAACCAAAGAGACAGAACCTAAATCTACTTTATTTTGTCAATTTTCAAAGAGCTAGCACAAACCGTCTTTCATTTAGAGTTCCCAACACATCTATGTATATTGGAGAAAACAGAGTGAACCCTAAAAATTCAAACTCTTACTGGAATCTAACGCTTCAACCTAGAAGAGTGAAAATAGGGCAGCCAAGTGGACTTAGTGAACTGATCACTACCACAGAGAATCATCAAGATTAGGGGAAAAAAATTTTGCCGAGATTTCAGAAAACCAGTACTTTTGGACGCTTTGCACACCTTTCCAATGAAAGTGTATTTAGGCAGTCTCTAGTTAGGGCTGCTTCAAGAGAAAACAAACCATAGAGACAGAACCTAAATCTACTTTATTTTGTCAATTTTCAAAGAGCTAGCACAAACCGTGTTTCATTTAGAGTTCCAAACACATCTATCTATATAGGAGAAAACACAGTGAAACCTAAAAATTT
>NW_027511503.1:0-24495 GCF_048772815.1 Callospermophilus lateralis
CTACTGGTTTTCTGAATACACGGCAAATTTTTTTTTCATCCGACCTTGATGATCTCTGTGGTAATGATCAGTTCACTAAGTCCACTTAGCTGCCCAACTTTCACTCTTCTAGGATGAAGCGTTCGTTACCCGTAACAGTTTGAATTTTTAGGTTTCACTCTATTTCCTCCTATAGAGATAGATGTGTTTTTTAAGTCTAAATCAAACACGGTTTGTGCTAGCTCCTTGAAACTTGACAAAATAAAGTAGTTCTAAGTTCTGTCTTTGTGGTTTGTTTTCTCTTGAAATAGCCACAAGCAAAGACTGCGTAAAACACATTCATTGGAAATGTGTTCCAAGCTTCCAAAATACTACTTGTTTTCTGATACTCGGCAAATTTTTTTTCATCCGACCTTGATGATCTCTGTGGTAATGATCAGTTCACTAAGTCCACTTAGCTGCCCAATTTTCACTCTTCTAGGATGAAGCGTTCGTTAACAGTAACAGTTTGGAATTTTAGGTTTCCTCTATTTCCTCCTATACAGATAGATGTGTTTTTTAAGTCTAAATCAAACACGGTTTGTGATAGCTCCCTGAAACTGATCAGTTCACTAAGTCCACTTAGCTGCCCAATTTTCACTCTTCTAGGATGAAGCGTTCGTTACCAGTAACAGTTTGAATTTTTAGGTTTCACTCTATTTCCTCCTATACAGATAGATGTGTTTTTTAAGTCTAAATCAAACACGGTTTGTGCTAGCTCCTTGGAAGTTGACAAAATAAATTAGTTCTAAGTTCTGTCTTTGTGGTTTGTTTCCTCTTGAAATAGCCACAAGCGAAGACTGCATAAAACACATTCATTGGAAAGGTGTGCCAAGCTTCCAAAATACTACTGGTTTTCTGAAATCTCGGCAAATATGTTTTCACCCAATCTAGATGATTCTCTGTGGTAATGATCAGTTCACTAAGTCCACTTAGCTGCCCAATTTTAACTCTTCTTGCTTCAAGCGTTCGTTTCCAGTAACACTTAGAATTTTTAGGTTTCACTCTATTTCCTCCAATATAGATAGATGTGTTTGGAAGTCTAATCAAACACGGTTTGTGCTAGCTCCTTGAAACTTGTCAAAATAAAGTAGTTCTAAGTTCTGTTTTTGTGGTTTCTTTCCTCTGGAATTACCCCAAGCAGGGACTGCCGAAAGACACTTTCAATTCAAAGGTGTGCCAAGCTTCCAAAAAACTACTGGTTTTCTGAAATCTCGGCAAATGTTTTTTCACCCAATCTAGATGATTCTCTGTGGTAATGATCAGATCACTAAGTCCACTTAGCTGCCCAATTTTCACTCTCCTTGCTTGAAGCGTTCGTTTCCAGTAACAGAATATTTAGGTTTCACTCTATTTCCTCCTATATAGATAGATGTGTTTGGAAGTCTAAATCAAACACGGTTTGTGCTAGCTCCTTGAAACTTGACAAAATAAAGTTGTTCTAAGTTCTGTCTTTGTGGTTTGTTTCATCTTGAAATAGCCACAAGCAAAGACTGCATAAAACACATTCATTGGAAAGGTGTGCCAAGCTTCCAAAAAACTACTGGTTTTCTGAAATCTCGGCAAATATGTTTTAACCCAATCTAGATGATTCTCTGTGGTAATGATCAGTTCACTAAGTCCACTTAGCTGCCCAGATTTCACTCTCCTTCCTTGAAGCGTTCGTTTCCAGTAACACTTAGAATTTTTAAGTTTCACTCTATTTCCTCCTATATAGATAGATGTGTTTGGAAGTCTAAATCAAACACGGTTTGTGCTAGTTCCTTGAACCTTGACAAAATAAAGTTGTTCTAAGTTCTGTCTTTGGGGTTTGTTTCCTCTTGAAACAGCCACAAGCAAAGACTGCGTAAAACACATTCATTGGAAAGGTGTGCCAAGCTTCCAAAAAACTAATGGTTTTCTGAATACTCGGCAAATTTTTTTTCATCCGACCTTGATGATCTCTGTGGTAATGATCACTTCACTAAGTCCACTTAGCTGCCCAATATTCACTATTCTAGGATGAAGCCTTGGTTACCAGTAACACTTAGAATTTTTAGGTTTCACTCTATTTCCTCCTATATAGATAGATGTGTTTGGAAGTCTAAATCAAACACGGTTTGTGCTAGCGCCTTGAAACTTGATAAAATAAAGTTGTTCTAAGTTCTGTCTTTGTGGTTTGTTTCCTCTTGAATTACCCCAAGCAGAGACTGCCGAAAGACACTTTCATTTCAATGGTGTGCCCAGCTTAAAAAAAATTACTGGTTTTCTGAAATCTCGGCAAATATTTTTTCACCCAATCTAGATGATTCTCTGTGGTAATGATCAGTTCACTAAGTCCACTTAGCTGCCCAATTTTCACTGTCCTTGCTTGAAGCGTTCGTTTCAAGTAACTCTTATAATTTTTAGGTTTCACTCTATTTCCTCCTATATAGATAGATGTGTTTGGAAGTCTAAATCAAACACGGTTTGTGCTAGTTCCTTGAACCTTGACAAAATAAAGTTGTTCTAAGTTCTGTCTTTGGGGTTTGTTTCCTCTTGAAACAGCCACAAGCAAAGACTGCGTAAAACACATTCATTGGAAAGGTGTGCCAAGCTTCCAAAAAACTAATGGTTTTCTGAATACTCGGCAAATTTTTTTTCATCCGACCTTGATGATCTCTGTGGTAATGATCACTTCACTAAATCCACTTAGCTGCCCAATATTCACTCTTCTAGGATGAAGCCTTGGTTACCAGTAACAGTTTGAGTTTTTAGGTTTCACTCTATTTCCTCCTATATCGATAGATGTGTTTGGAAGTCTAAATCAAACACGGTTTGTGCTAGCTCCTTGAAACTTGACAAAATAAAGTTGTTCTAAGTTCTGTCTTTGTGGTTTGTTTCCTCTTGAAATAGCCACAAGCAAAGACTGCGTAAAACACATTCATTGGAAAGGTGTGCCAAGCTTCCAAAAAACTACTGGTTTTCTGAAATCTCGGCAAATATTTTTTCACCCAATCTAGATGATTCTCTGTGATAATGATCAGTTCACTCAGTCCACTTAGCTGCCCAATTTTCACTCTTCTTGCTTCAAGCGTTCGTTTCCAGTAACACTTAGAATTTTTAGGTTTCACTCTATTTCCTCCTATATAGATAGATGTGTTTGGAAGTCTAAATCAAACACGGTTTGTGCTAGCTCCTTGAAACTTGACAAAATAAAGTAGTTCTAAGTTCTGTTTTTGTGGTTTCTTTCCTCTGGAATTACCCCAAGCAGGGACTGCCGAAAGACACTTTCAATTCAAAGGTGTGCCAAGCTTCCAAAAAACTACTGGTTTTCTGAAATCTCGGCAAATATTTTTTCACCCAATCTAGATGATTCTCTGTGGTAATGATCAGTTCACTAAGTCCACTTAGCTGCCCAATTTTCACTCTCCTTGCTTGAAGCGTTCGTTTCCAGTAACAGAATTTTTAGGTTTTACTCTATTTCCTCCTATATAGATAGATGTGTTTGGAAGTCTAAATCAAACACGGTTTGTGCTAGTTCCTTGAACCTTGACAAAATAAAGTAGTTCTAAGATCTGTTTTTGTGGTTTCTTTCCTCTGGAATTACCCCAAGCAGGGACTGCCGAAAGACACTTTCAATTCAAAGGTGTGCCAAGCTTCCAAAAAACTACTGGTTTTCTGAAATCTCAGCAAATATTTTTTCACCCAATCTAGATGATTCTCTGTGGTAATGATCAGTTCACTAAGTCCACTTAGCTGCCCAATTTTCACTCTTCTTGCTTCAAGCGTTCGTTTCCAGTAACACTTAGAATTTTTAGGTTTCACTCTATTTCCTCCTATCTAGATAGATAGATGTTTGGAAGTCTAAATCAAACACGGTTTGTGCTAGCTCCTTGAAACTTGACAAAATAAAGTAGTTCTAAGTTCTGTCTTTGTGGTTTGTTTACTCTTGAATTACCCCAAGCAGAGACTGCCGAAAGACACTTTCATTTCAATGGTGTGCCCAGCTTCCAAAAAACTACTGGTTTTCTGAAATCTCGGCAAATATTTTTTCACCCAATCTAGATGATTCTCTGTGGTAATGATCAGTTCACTAAGTCCACTTAGGTGCCCAATTTTCACTGTCCTTGCTTGAAGCGTTCGTTTCCAGTAACTCTATAAATTTTTATGTTTCACTCTATTTCCTCCTATATAGATAGATGTGTTTGGAAGTCTAAATCAAACACGGTTTGTGCTAGCTCCTTGAAAGTTGACAAAATAAAGTAGTTCTAAGTTCTGTTTTTGTGGTTTTTTTCCTCTTGAAATAGGCACAAGCAAAGACTGCGTAAAACACATTCATTGGAAAGGTGTGCCAAGCTTCCAAAAAATACTGGTTTTCTGAATACTCGGCAAATTTTTTTTCATCCGACCTTGCTGATCTCTGTGTTAATGATCAGTTCACTAAGTCCACTTAGCTGCCCAATATTCACTCTTCTAGGATGAATCGTTCATTACCAGAAACAGTTTGAGTTTTTAGGTTTCACTCTATTTCCTCCTATATAGATAGATGTGTTTGGAAGTCTAAATCAAACACGGTTTGTGCTAGCTCCTTGAAACTTGACAAAATAAAGTAGTTCTAAGTTCTGTTTTTGTGGTTTGTTTCCTCTTGAAATACCCCAAGCAGAGACTTCCGAAAGACACTTTAATTTCAAAGGTGTGCCAGGCTTCCAAAAGACTACTGGTTTTCTGAATACTCGGCAAATTTTTTTTCATCCGACCTTGATGATCTCTGTGATAATGATCAGTTCACTAAGTTTGCTTAGCTGCCCAATATTCACTCTTCTAGGATGAAGCATTCGTTACCAGTAACAGATTGAGTTTTTAGGTTTCACTCTATTTCCTCCTATATAGATAGATATGTTTGGAAGTCTAAATCAAACACGGTTTGTGCTAGCTCCTTGAAACTTGACAAAATAAAGTTGTTCTAAGTTCTGTCTTTGTGGTTTGTTTTCTCTTGAAATAGCCACAAGCAAAGACTGCGTAAAACACATTCATTGGAAAGGTGTGCCAAGCCTCCAAAAAACTACTGGTTTTCTGAATACTCGGCAAATTTTTTTTCATCCGACCTTGATGATCTCTGTGGTAATGATCAGTTCACTAAGTCCACTTAGCTGCCCAATTTTCACTCTTGTATGATGAAGCGTTCGTTACCAGTAACAGTATGAGTTTTTAGGTTTCACTCTATTTCCTCCTATATAGATAGATGTGTTTGGAAGTCTAAATCAAACACGGTTTGTGCTAGCTCCTTGAAACTTGACAAAATAAAGTTGTTCTAAGTTCTGTCTTTGTGGTTTGTTTCCTCTTGAAATAGCCACAAGCAAAGACTGCGTAAAACACATTCATTGGAAAGGTGTTCCAAGCTTCCAAAATACTACTGGTTTTCTGAATACTCGGCAAATTTTATTTCATCCCACCTTGATGATCTCTGTGGTAATGATCAGTTCACTAAGTCCACATAGCTGCCCAATTTTCACTCTTCTAGGATGAAGCGTTCGTTACCAGTAACAGTATGAGTTTTTAGCTTTCACTCTATTTCCTCCTATACAGATAGATGTGTTTTTTAAGTCTAAATCAAACACGGTTTGTGCTAGCTCCTTGAAACTTGACAAAATAAAGTAGTTCTAAGTTCTGTCTTTGTGGTTTGTTTCCTCTTGAAATAGCCACAAGCAAACACTGCGTAAAACACATTCATTGGAAAGGTGTTCCAAGCTTCCAAAATACTACTGGTTTTCTGAATACTCGGCAAATTTTTTTTTCATCCGACCTTGATGATCTCTGTGGTAATGATCAGTTCACTAAGTCCACTTAGCTGCCCAACTTTCACTCTTCTAGGATGAAGCGTTCGTTACCCGTAACAGTTTGAATTTTTATTTTTCACTCTATTTCCTCCTATAGAGATAGATGTGTTTTTTAAGTCTAAATCAAACACGGTTTGTGCTAGCTCCTTGAAACTTGACAAAATAAAGTAGTTCTAAGTTCTGTCTTTGTGGTTTGTTTCCTCTTGAAATAGCCACAAGCAAAGACTGCGTAAAACACATTCATTGGAAATGTGTTCCAAGCTTCCAAAAAACTACTTGTTTTCTGATACTCGGCAAATTTTTTTTCATCCGACCTTGATGATCTCTGTGGTAATGATCAGTTCACTAAGTCCACTTAGCTGCCCAATTTTCCCTCTTCTAGGATGAAGCGTTCGTTAACAGTAACAGTTTGAATTTTTAGGTTTCCTCTATTTCCTCCTATACAGATAGACGTGTTTTTTAAGTCTAAATCAAACACGGTTTGTGATAGCTCCCTGAAACTGATCAGTTCACTAAGTCCACTTAGCTGCCCAATTTTCACTCTTCTAGGATGAAGCGTTCGTTACCAGTAACAGTTTGAATTTTTAGGTTTCACTCTATTTCCTCCTATACAGATAGATGTGTTTTTTAAGTCTAAATCAAACACGGTTTGTGCTAGCTCCTTGGAAGTTGACAAAATAAATTAGTTCTAAGTTCTGTCTTTGTGGTTTGTTTCCTCTTGAAATAGCCACAAGCGAAGACTGCATAAAACACTTTCATTGGAAAGGTGTGCCAAGCTTCCAAAATACTACTGGTTTTCTGAAATCTCGGCAAATATGTTTTCACCCAATCTAGATGATTCTCTGTGGTAATGATCAGTTCACTACGTCCACTTAGCTGCCCAATTTTCACTCTTCTTGCTTCAAGCGTTCGTTTCCAGTAACACTTAGAATTTTTAGGTTTCACTCTATTTCCTCCAATATAGATAGATGTGTTTGGAAGTCTAAATCAAACACGGTTTGTGCTAGCTCCTTGAAACTTGTCAAAATAAAGTAGTTCTAAGTTCTGTTTTTGTGGTTTCTTTCCTCTGGAATTACCCCAAGCAGGGACTGCCGAAAGACACTTTCAATTCAAAGGTGTGCCAAGCTTCCAAAAAACTACTGGTTTTCTGAAATCTCGGCAAATGTTTTTTCACCCAATCTAGATGATTCTCTGTGGTAATGATCAGATCACTAAGTAAACTTAGCTGCCCAATTTTCACTCTCCTTGCTTGAAGCGTTCGTTTCCAGTAACAGAATATTTAGGTTTCACTCTATTTCCTCCTATATAGATAGATGTGTTTGGAAGTCTAAATCAAACACGGTTTGTGGTAGTTCCTTGAACCTTGACAAAATAAAGTAGTTCTAAGTTCTGTTTTTGTGGTTTGTTTCCTCTTGAAATAGGCACAATCAAAGACTGCGTAATACACATTCATTGGAAAGGTGTGCCAAGCTTGCAAAACACTACTGGTTTTCTGAATACTCGGCAAATTTTTTTTTCCGACCAGGATGATCTCTGTGGTAATGATCAGTTCACTAAGTCCACTTAGCTGCCCAATATTCACTCTTCGAGGATGAAGCCTTGGTTACCAGTAACAGTTTGAGTTTTAAGTTTCACTCTATTTCCTCCTATATAGATAGATGTGTTTGGAAGTCTAAATCAAACACGGTTTGTGCTAGCTCCTTGAAACTTGACAAAATAAAGTTGTTCTAAGTTCTGTCTTTGTGGTTTGTTTCATCTTGAAATAGCCACAAGCAAAGACTGCATAAAACACATTCATTGGAAAGGTGTGCCAAGCTTCCAAAAAACTACTGGTTTTCTGAAATCTCGGCAAATATGTTTTAACCCAATCTAGATGATTCTCTGTGGTAATGATCAGTTCACTAAGTCCACTTAGCTGCCCAGTTTTCACTCTCCTTCCTTGAAGCGTTCGTTTCCAGTAACACTTAGAATTTTTAAGTTTCACTCTATTTCCTCCTATATAGATAGAGGTGTTTGGAAGTCTAAATCAAACACGGTTTGTGCTAGTTCCTTGAACCTTGACAAAATAAAGTTGTTCTAAGTTCTGTCTTTGGGGTTTGTTTCCTCTTGAAACAGCCACAAGCAAAGACTGCGTAAAACACATTCATTGGAAAGGTGTGCCAAGGTTCCAAAAAACTAATGGTTTTCTGAATACTCGGCAAATTTTTTTTCATCCGACCTTGATGATCTCTGTGGTAATGATCACTTCACTAAGTCCACTTAGCTGCCCAATATTCACTCTTCTAAAATGAAGCCTTGGTTACCAGTAACAGTTTGAGTTTTTAGGTTTCACTCTATTTCCTCCTATATCGATAGATGTGTTTGGAAGTCTAAATCAAACACGGTTTGTGCTAGCTCCTTGAAACTTGACAAAATAAAGTTGTTCTAAGTTCTGTCTTTGTGGTTTGTTTCCTCTTGAAATAGCCACAAGCAAAGACTGCGTAAAACACATTCATTGGAAAGGTGTGCCAAGCTTCCAAAAAACTACTGGTTTTCTGAAATCTCGGCAAATATTTTTTCACCCAATCTAGATGATTCTCTGTGGTAATGATCAGTTCACTCAGTCCACTTAGCTGCCCAATTTTCACTCTTCTTGCTTCAAGCGTTCGTTTCCAGTAACACTTAGAATTTTTAGGTTTCACTCTATTTCCTCCTATATAGATAGATGTGTTTGGAAGTCTAAATCAAACACGGTTTGTGCTAGCTCCTTGAAACTTGACAAAATAAAGTAGTTCTAAGTTCTGTTTTTGTGGTTTCTTTCCTCTGGAATTACCCCAAGCAGGGACTGCCGAAAGACACTTTCAATTCAAAGGTGTGCCAAGCTTCCAAAAAACTACTGGTTTTCTGAAATCTCGGCAAATATTTTTTCACCCAATCTAGATGATTCTCTGTGGTAATGATCAGTTCACTAAGTCCACTTAGCTGCCCAATTTTCACTCTCCTTGCTTGAAGCGTTCGTTTCCAGTAACAGAATTTTTAGGTTTTACTCTATTTCCTCCTATATAGATAGATGTGTTTGGAAGTCTAAATCAAACACGGTTTGTGCTAGTTCCTTGAACCTTGACAAAATAAAGTAGTTCTAAGATCTGTTTTTGTGGTTTCTTTCCTCTGGAATTACCCCAAGCAGGGACTGCCGAAAGACACTTTCAATTCAAAGGTGTGCCAAGCTTCCAAAAAACTACTGGTTTTCTGAAATCTCGGCAAATATTTTTTCACCCAATCTAGATGATTCTCTGTGGTAATGATCAGTTCACTAAGTCCACTTAGGTGCCCAATTTTCACTGTCCTTGCTTGAAGCGTTCGTTTCCAGTAACTCCTATAATTTTTATGTTTCACTCTATTTCCTCCTATATAGATAGATGTGTTTGGAAGTCTAAATCAAACACGGTTTGTGCTAGCTCCTTGAAAGTTGACAAAATAAAGTAGTTCTAAGTTCTGTTTTTGTGGTTTTTTTCCTCTTGAAATAGGCACAAGCAAAGACTGCGTAAAACACATTCATTGGAAAGGTGTGCCAAGCTTCCAAAAAACTACTGGTTTTCTGAATACTCGGCAAATTTTTTTTCATCCGACCTTGCTGATCTCTGTGTTAATGATCAGTTCACTAAGTCCACTTAGCTGCCCAATATTCACTCTTCTAGGATGAATCGTTCGTTACCAGTAACAGTTTGAGTTTTTAGGTTTCACTCTATTTCCTCCTATATAGATAGATGTGTTTGGAAGTCTAAATCAAACACGGTTTGTGCTAGCTCCTTGAAACTTGACAAAATAAAGTAGTTCTAAGTTCTGTTTTTGTGGTTTGTTTCCTCTTGAAATACCCCAAGCAGAGACTTCCGAAAGACACTTTAATTTCAAAGGTGTGCCAGGCTTCCAAAAGACTACTGGTTTTCTGAATACTCGGCAAATTTTTTTTCATCCGACCTTGATGATCTCTGTGGTAATGATCAGTTCACTAAGTTTGCTTAGCTGCCCAATATTCACTCTTCTAGGATGAAGCATTCGTTACCAGTAACAGTTTGAGTTTTTAGGTTTCACTCTATTTCCTCCTATATCGATAGATGTGTTTGGAAGTCTAAATCAAACACGGTTTGTGCTAGCTCCTTGAAACTTGACAAAATAAAGTTGTTCTAAGTTCTGTCTTTGTGGTTTGTTTCCTCTTGAAATAGCCACAAGCAAAGACTGCGTAAAACACATTCATTGGAAAGGTGTGCCAAGCCTCCAAAAAACTACTGGTTTTCTGAATACTCGGCAAATTTTTTTTCATCCTACCTTGATGATCTCTGTGGTAATGATCAGTTCACTAAGTCCACTTAGCTGCCCAATTTTCACTCTTGTATGATGAAGCGTTCGTTACCAGTAACAGTATGAGTTTTTAGGTTTCACTCTATTTCCTCCTATATAGATAGATGTGTTTGGAAGTCTAAATCAAACACGGTGTGTGCTAGCTCCTTGAAACTTGACAAAATAAAGTTGTTCTAAGTTCTGTCTTTGTGGTTTGTTTCCTCTTGAAATAGCCACAAGCAAAGACTGCGTAAAACACATTCATTGGAAAGGAGTTCCAAGCTTCCAAAATACTACTGGTTTTCTGAAACTCGGCAAATTTTTTTCATCCGACCTTGATGATCTCTGTGGTAATGATCAGTTCACTAAGTCCACTTAGCTGCCCAATTTTCACTATTCTAGGATGAAGCGTTCGTTACCAGTAACAGTTTGAATTTTTAGGTTTCACTCTATTTCCTCCTATACAGATAGATTTGTTTTTTAAGTCTAAATCAAACACGGTTTGTGATAGCTCCCTGAAACTGATCAGTTCACTAAGTCCACTTAGCTGCCCAATTTTCACTCTTCTAGGATGAAGCGTTCGTTACCAGGAACAGTTTGAATTTTTAGGTTTCACTCTATTACCTCCTATACAGATAGATGTGTTTTTTAAGTCTAAATCAAACACGATTTGTGCTAGCTCCTTGAAAGTTGACAAAATAAATTAGTTCTAAGGTCTGTCTTTGTGGTTTGTTTCCTCTTGAAATAGCCACAAGCAAAGACTGCGTAAAACACCTTTTTTGGAAAGGTGTTCCAAGCTTCCAAAATACTACTGGTTTTCTGAATACTCGGCAAATTTTTTTTTCATCCGACCTTGATGATCTCTGTGGTAATGTTCAGTTCACTAAGTCCACTTAGCTGCCCAACTTTCACTCTTCTAGGATGAAGCGTTTGTTACCAGTAACAGTTTGAATTTTTAGGTTTCACTCTATTTCCTCCTATACAGATAGATGTGTTTTTTAAGTCTAAATCAAACACGGTTTTTGCTAGCTCCTTGAAACTTGACAAAATAAAGTAGTTCTAAGTTCTGTCTTTGTGGTTTGTTTCCTCTTGAAATAGCCACAAGCAAAGACTGCGTAAAACACATTCATTGGAAAGGTGTTCCAAGCTTCCAAAATACTACTGGTTTTCGTAATACTCGGCAAATTTTATTTCATCCCACCTTGATGATCTCTGTGGTAATGATCAGTTCACTTTGTCCACTTAACTGCCCAATTTTCACTCTTCTAGGATGAAGCGTTTGTTACCAGTAACAGTTTGAATTTTTAGGTTTCACTCTATTTCCTCCTATACAGATAGATGTGTTTTTTAAGTCTAAATCAAACACGGTTTGTGCTAGCTCCTTGAAACTTGACAAAATAAAGTAGTTCTAAGTTCTGTCTTTGTGGTTTGTTTCCTCTTGAAATAGCCACAAGCAAAGACTGCGTAAAACACCTTCATTGGAAAGGTGTGCCAAGCTTCCAAGAAACTACTGTTTTTCTGAATACTCGGCAAATTTTTTTTCATCCGACCTTGATGATCTCTGTGGTAATGATCATTTCACTAAGTCCACTTAGCTGCCCAATATTCACTCTTCTATAATGAAGCGTTCATTACCCGAAACAGTTTGAGTTTTTAGGTTTCACTCTATTTCCTCCTATACAGATAGATGTGTTTTTTAAGTCTAAATCAAACACGGTTTGTGATAGCTCCCTGAAACTGATCAGTTCACTAAGTCCACTTAGCTGCCCAATTTTCACTCTTCTAGGATGAAGCGTTCGTTACCAGTAACATTTTGAATTTTTTGGGTTTCACTCTATTTCCTCCTATACAGATA
Organism: Callospermophilus lateralis; assembly: GCF_048772815.1. NCBI lineage: Eukaryota > Metazoa > Chordata > Mammalia > Rodentia > Sciuridae > Callospermophilus > Callospermophilus lateralis. The sequence goes on from NW_027511503.1 coordinate 11,989, forward strand.
GATGTGTTTTTTAAGTCTAAATCAAACACGGTTTGTGCTAGCTCCTTGGAAGTTGACAAAATAAATTAGTTCTAAGTTCTGTCTTTGTGGTTTGTTTCCTCTTGAAATAGCCACAAGCAAAGACTGCGTAAAACACCTTTTTTTGAAAGGTGTTCCAAGCTTCCAAAATACTACTGGTTTTCTGAATACTCGGCAAATTTTTTTTCATCCGACCTTGATGATCTCTGTGGTAATGATCAGTTCACTAAGTCCACTTAGCTGCCCAACTTTCACTCTTCTAAAATGAAGCGTTCGTTACCAGTAACAGTTTGAATTTTTAGGTTTCACTCTATTTCCTCCTATACAGATAGATGTGTTTTTTAAGTCTAAATCAAACACGGTTTGTGCTAGCTCCTTGAAACTTGACAAAATAAAGTAGTTCTAACTTCTGTCTTTGTGGTTTGTTTCCTCTTGAAATAGCCACAAGCAAAGACTGCGTAAAACACATTCATTGGAAAGGTGTTCCAAGCTTCCAAAATACTACTGGTTTTCTGAATACTCGGCAAATTTTATTTCATCCCACCTTGATGACCTTTGTGGTAATGATCAGTTCACTAAGTCCACTTAGCTGCCCAATTTTCACTCTTCTAGGATGAAGCGTTCGTTACCAGTAACAGTTTGAATTTTTAGGTTTCAATCTATTTCCTCCTATACAGATAGATGTGTTTTTTAAGTCTAAATCAAACACGGTTTGTGCTAGCTCCTTGAAACTTGACAAAATAAAGTAGTTCTAAGTTCTGTCTTTGTGGTTTGTTTCCTCTAGAAATAGCCACAAGCAAAGACTGTGTAAAACACATTCATTGGAAAGGTGTTCCAAGCTTCCAAAATACTACTGGTTTTCTGATACTCGGCAAATTTTTTTTCATCCGACCTTGATGATCTCTGTGGTAATGATCAGTTCACTAAGTCCACTTAGCTGCCCAATTTTCACTCTTCTAGGATGAAGCGTTCGTTACCAGTAACAGTTTGAATTTTTAGGTTTCACTCTATTTCCTCCTATACAGATAGATGTGTTTTTTAAGTCTAAATCAAACACGATTTGTGATAGCTCCCTGAAACTTATCAGTTCACTAAGTCCACTTAGCTGCCCAATTTTCACTCTTCTAGGATGAAGCGTTCGTTACCAGTAACAGTTTGAATTTTTTGGGTTTCACTCTATTTCCTCCTATACAGATAGATGTGTTTATTAAGTCTAAATCAAACACGGTTTGTGCTAGCTGCTTGGAAGTTGACAAAATAAATTAGTTCTAAGTTCTGTCTTTGTGGTTTGTTTCCTCTTGAAATAGCCACAAGGAAAGACTGCGTAAAACACATTCATTGGAAAGGAGTTACAAGCTTCCAAAATACTACTGGTTTTCTGAATACTCGGCAAATTTTATTTCATCCCACCTTGATGATCTCTGTGGTAATGATCAGTTCACTAAGTCCACTTAGCTGCCCAATTTTCACTCTTCTAAGATGAAGCGTTCGTTACCAGTAACAGTTTGAATTTTTAGGTTTCACTCTATTCCTCCTATACAGATAGATGTGTTTTTTAAGTCTAAATCAAACACGGTTTGTGCTAGCTCCTTGAATCTTGACAAAATAAAGTAGTTCTAAGTTCTGTCTTTGTCGTTTGTTTCCTCTTGAAATAGCCACAAGCAAAGACTGCGTAAAACACCTTCATTGGAAAGGTGTGCCTAGCTTCCAAAAAACTACAGGTTTTCTGAATACTCGGCAAATTTTTTTTCATCCGACCTTGATGATCTCTGTGGTAATGATCAGTTCACTTTGTCCACTTAGCTGCCCAATTTTCACTCTTCTAGGATGAAGCGTTTGTTACCAGTAACTGTTTGAGTTTTTAGGTTTCACTCTATTTCCTCCTATATAGATAGATGTGTTTGGAAGTCTAAATCAAACACGGTTTGTGCTAGCTCCTTGAAATTTGACAAAATAAAGTTGTTCTAAGTTCTGTCTTTGTGGTTTGTTTCCTCTTGAAATAGCCACAAGCAAAGACTGCGTAAAACACATTCATTGAAAGGTCTTCCAAGCTTCCAAAATACTACTGGTTTTCTGAGTACTCGGCAAATTTTATTTCATCCGACCTTGATGATCTCTGTGGTAATGATTAGGTCACTAAGTCCACTTAGCTGCCCAATTTTCACTCTTCTAGGATGAAGCGTTCGTTACCAGTAACAGTTTGAATTTTTAGGTTTCACTCTATTTCCTCCTATACAGATAGATGTGTTTTTTAAGTCTAAATCAAACACGGTTTGTGCTAGCTCCTTGAAACTTGACAAAATAAAGTAGTTCTAAGTTCTGTCTTTGTGGTTTGTTTCCTCTTGAAATTGCCACAAGCAAAGACTGGGTAAAACACCTTCATTGGAAAGGTGTGCCAAGCTTCCAAAATACTACTGTTCTTCTGATACTCGGCAAATTTTTTTTCATCTGACCTTGATGATCTCTGTGGTAATGATCAGTTCACTAAGTCCACTTAGCTGCCCAATTTTCACTCTTCTAGGATGAAGCGTTCGTTACCAGTAACAGTTTGAATTTTTAGGTTTCACTCTATTTCCTCCTATACAGATAGATGTGTTTTTTAAGTCTAAATCAAACACGGTTTGTGATAGCTCCCTGAAACTGATCAGTTCACTAAGTCCACTTAGCTGCCCAATTTTCACTCTTCTAGGATGAAGCGTTCGTTACCAGTAACAGTTTGAATTTTTAGGTTTCACTCTATTTCCTCCTATACAGATAGATGTGTTTTTTAAGTCTAAATCAAAAACGGTTTGTGCTAGCTCCTTGAAAGTTGACAAAATAAATTAGTTCTAAGGTCTGTCATTGTGGTTTGTTTCCTCTTGAAATAGCCACAAGCAAAGACTGTGTAAAACACCTTTTTTGGAAAGGTGTTCCAAGCTTCCAAAATACTACTGGTTTTCTGAATACTCGGCAAATTTTTTTTTTCATCCGACCTTGATGATCTCTGTGGTAATGATCAGTTCACTAAGTCCACTTAGCTGCCCAACTTTCACTCTTCTAGGATGAAGCGTTCGTTACCAGTAACAGTTTGAATTTTTAGGTTTCACTCTATTTCCTCCTATAGAGATAGATGTGTTTTTTAAGTCTAAATCAAACACGGTTTGTGCTAGCTCCTTGAAACTTGACAAAATAAAGTAGTTCTAAGTTCTGTCTTTGTGGTTTGTTTCCTCTTGAAATAGCCACAAGCAAAGACTGCGTAAAACACATTCATTGGAAAGGTGTTCCAAGCTTCCAAAATACTACTAGTTTTCGTAATACTCGGCAAATTTTATTTCATCCCACCTTGATGATCTCTGTGGTAATGATCAGTTCACTAAGTACAGTTAGCTGCCCAATTTTCACTCTTCTAGGATGAAGCGTTTGTTACCAGTAACAGTTTGAATTTTTAGGTTTGACTCTATTTCCTCCTATACAGATAGATGTGTTTTTTAAGTCTAAATCAAACACGGTTTGTGCTAGCTCCTTGAAACTTGACAAAATAAAGTAGTTCTAAGTTCTGTCTTTGTGGTTTGTTTCCTCTTGAAATAGCCACAAGCAAAGACTGCGTAAAACACCTTCATTGGAAAGGTGTGACAAGCTTCCAAGAAACTATTGTTTTTCTGAATACTCGGCAAATTTTTTTTCATCCGACCTTGATGATCTCTGTGATAATGATCATTTCACTAAGTCCATTTAGCTGCCCAATATTCACTCTTCTATAATGAAGCGTTCATTACCCGAAACAGTTTGAGTTTTTAGGTTTCACTCTATTTCCTCCTGTATAGATAGATGTGTTTTGAAGTCTAAATCAAACACGATTTTTGCTAGCTCCTTGAAACTTGACAAAATAAAGTTGTTCTAAGTTTAGTCTTTGTGGTTTGTTTCCTCTTGAAATAGCCACAAGCAAAGACTGCGTAAAACACATTCATTGGAAACGTGTTCCAATCTTCCAAAATACTACTGGTTTTCTTAATAATCAGCAAATTTTTTTTCATCCGAACTTGATGATCTCTGTGGTAATGATCAGTTCACTAAGTCCACTTAGCTGCAAAATTTTCACTCTTCTAGGATGAAGCGTTCGTTACCAGTAACAGTTTGAATTTTTAGGTTTCACTCTATTTCCTCCTATACAGATAGATGTGTTTTTTAAGTCTAAATCAAACACGGTTTGTGCTAGCTACTTGAAACTTGACAAAATAAAGTAGTTCTAAGTTTTGTCTTTGTGGTTTGTTTCCTCTTGAAATAGCCACAAGCAAAGACTGCGTAAAACACATTCATTGGAAAGGTGTTTAAAGCTTCCAAAATACTACTGGTTTTCTGATACTCGGCAAATTTTTTTTTCTTCCGACCTTGATGATCTCTGTGGTAATGATCAGTTCACTAAGTCCACTTAGCTGCCCAATTTTCACTCTTCTAATATGAAGCGTTCGTTACCAGTAACAGTTTGAATTTTTAGGTTTCACTCTATTTCCTCCTATACAGATAGATGTGTTTTTTAAGTCTAAATCAAACACGGTTTGTGATATCTCCCTGAAACTGATCAGTTCACTAAGTCCACTTAGCTGCCCAATTTTCACTCTTCTAGGATGAAGCGTTCGTTACCAGTAACAGTTTGAATTTATAGGTTTCATTCTATTTCCTCCTATACAGATAGATGTGTTTTTTAAGTCTAAATCAAACACGGTTTGTGCTAGCTCCTTGGAAGTTGACAAAATAAATAAGTTCTAAGTTCTGTCTTTGTGGTTTGTTTCCTCTTGAAATAGCCACAAGCAAAGACTGCGTAAAACACCTTTTTTGGAAAGGTGTTCCAAGTTTCCAAAATACTACTGGTTTTCTGAATACTCGGCAAATTTTTTTTCATCCGACCTTTATGATCTCTGTGGTAATGATCAGTTCACTAAGTCCACTTAGCTGCCCAACTTTCACTCTTCTAGGATGAAGCGTTCGTTACCAGTAACAGTTTGAATTTTTAGGTTTCACTCTATTTCCTCCTATACAGATAGATGTGTTTTTTAAGTCTAAATCAAACACGGTTTGTGCTAGCTCCTTGAAACTTGACAAAATAAAGTAGTTCTAAGTTCTGTCTTTGTGGTTTGTTTCCTCTTGAAATAGCCACAAGCAAAGACTGCGTAAAACACCTTCATTGGAAAGGTGTGCCAAGCTTCCAAAAAACTACTGGTTTTCTGAATACTCGGCAAATTTTTTTTCATCCGACCTTGATGATCTCTGTGGTAATGATCAGTTCACTTTGTCCACTTAGCTGCCCAATTTGCACTCTTCTAGGATGAAGCGTTTGTTACCAGTAACTGTTTGAGTTTTTAGGTTTCACTCTATTTCCTCCTATATAGATAGATGTGTTTGGAAGTCTAAATCAAACACGGTTTGTGCTAGCTCCTTGAAATTTGACAAAATAAAGTTGTTCTAAGTTCTGTCTTTGTGGTTTGTTTCCTCTTGAAATAGCCAGAAGCAAAGACTGCGTAAAACACATTCATTGGAAAGGTCTTCCAAGCTTCCAAAATACTACTGGTTTTCTGAGTACTCGGCAAATTTTATTTCATCCGACCTTGATGATCTCTGTGGTAATGATCAGGTCACTAAGTCCACTTAGCTGCCCAATTTTCACTCTTCTAGGATGAAGCGTTCGTTACCAGTAACAGTTTGAATTTTTAGGTTTCACTCTATTTCCTCCTATACAGATAGATGTGTTTTTAAGTCTAAATCAAACACGGTTTGTGCTAGCTCCTTGAAACTTGACAAAATAAAGTAGTTCTAAGTTCTGTCTTTGTGGTTTGTTTCCTCTTGAAATTGCCACAAGCAAAGACTGGGTAAAACACCTTCATTGGGAAGGTGTGCCAAGCTTCCAAAATACTACTGTTCTTCTGATACTCGGCAAATTTTTTTTCATCTGACCTTGATGATCTCTGTATAATGATCAGTTCACTAAGTCCACTTAGCTCCCCAATTTTCACTCATCTAGGATGAAGCGTTCGTTACCAGTAACAGTTTGAATTTTTAGGTTTCACTCTTTTTCCTCCTATACAGATAGATGTGTTTTTTAAGTCTAAATCAAACAAGGTTTGTGCTAGCTCCTTGAAACTTGACAAAATAAAGTAGTTCTAAGTTCTGTCTTTGTGGTTTCTTTCCTCTTGAAATAGCCACAAGCAAAGACTGCGTAAAACACATTCATTGGAAAGGTGTTCCAAGCTTCTAAAATACTACTGGTTTTCTGATACTCGGCAAATTTTTTTTCATCCGACCTTGATGATCTCTGTGGTAATGATCAGTTCACTGAGTCCACTTAGCTGCCTAATTTTCACTCTTCTAGGATGAAGCGTTCGTTACCAGTAACAGTTTGAATTTTTAGGTTTCACTCTATTTCCTCCTATACAGATAGATGTGTTTTTTAAGTCTAAATCAAACACGGTTTGTGATAGCTCCCTGAAACTGATCAGTTCACTAAGTCCACTTAGCTGCCCAATTTTCACTCTTCTAGGATGAAGCGTTCGCTACCAGTAACAGTTTGAATTTTTAGGTTTCACTCTATTTCCTCCTATACAGATAGATGTGTTTTTTAAGTCTAAATCAAACACGGTTTGTGCTAGCTCCTTGAAAGTTGACAAAATAAAATAGTTCTAACGTCTGTCTTTGTGGTTTGTTTCCTCTTGAAATAGCCACAAGCAAAGACTGCGTAAAACACCTTTTTTGGAAAGGTGTTCCAAGCTTCCAAAATACTACTGGTTTTCTGAATACTCGGCAAATTTTTTTTTCATCCGACCTTGATGATCTCTGTGGTAATGATCAGTTCACTAAGTCCACTTAGCTGCCCAACTTTCACTCTTCTAGGATGAAGCGTTCGTTACCAGTAACAGTTTGAATTTTTAGGTTTCACTCTATTTCCTCCTATACAGATAGATGTGTTTTTTAAGTCTAAATCAAACACGGTTTGTGCTAGCTCCTTGAAACTTGACAAAATAAAGTAGTTCTAAGTTCTGTCTTTGTGGTTTGTTTCCTCTTGAAATAGCCACAAGCAAAGACTGCGTAAAACACATTCATTGGAAAGGTGTTCCAAGCTTCCAAAATACTACTACTTTTCGTAATACTCGGCAAATTTTATTTCATCCCACCTTGATGATCTCTGTGGTAATGATCAGTTCACTAAGTACACTTAGCTGCCCAATTTTCACTCTTCTAGGATGAAGCGTTTGTTACCAGTAACAGTTTGAATTTTTAGGTTTCACTCTATTTCCTCCTATACAGATAGATGTGTTTTTTAAGTGTAAATCAAACACGGTTTGTGCTAGCTCCTTGAAACTTGACAAAATAAAGTAGTTCTAAGTTCTGTCTTTGTGGTTTGTTTCCTCTTGAAATAGGCACAAGCAAAGACTGCGTAAAACACCTTCATTGGAAAGGTGTGCCAAGCTTCCAAGAAACTATTGTTTTTCTGAATACTCGGCAAATTTTTTTTCATCCGACCTTGATGATCTCTGTGGTAATGATCATTTCACTAAGTCCACTTAGCTGCCCAATTTTCACTCTTCTATAATGAAGCGTTCATTACCCGAAACAGTTTGAGTTTTTAGGTTTCACTCTATTTCCTCCTGTATAGATAGATGTGTTTGGAAGTCTAAATCAAACACGGTTTTTGCTAGCTCCTTGAAACTTGACAGAATAAAGTTGTTCTAAGTTCTGTCTTTGTGGTTTGTTTCCTCTTGAAATAGCCACAAGCAAAGACTGCATAAAACACATTCATTGGAAACGTGTTCCAATCTTCCAAAATACTACTGGTTTTCTTAATAATCAGCAAATTTTTTTTCATCCGACCTTGATGATCTCTGTGGTAATGATCAGTTCACTAAGTCCACTTAGCTGCCCAATTTTCACTCTTCTAGGATGAAGCTTTCGTTACCAGTAACAGTTTGAATTTTTAGGTTTCACTCTATTTCCTCCTATACAGATAGATGTGTTTTTTAAGTCTAAATCAAACACGGTTTGTGCTAGCTACTTGAAACTTGACAAAATAAAGTAGTTCTAAGCTCTGTCTTTGTGGTTTGTTTCCTCTTGAAATAGCCACAAGCAAAGACTGCGTAAAACACATTCATTGGAAAGGTGTTCCAAGCTTCCAAAATACTACTGGTTTTCTGATACTCGGCAAATTTTTTTTTCTTCCGACCTTGATGATCTCTGTGGTAATGATCAGTTCACTAAGTCCACTTAGCTGCCCAATTTTCACTCTTCTAATATGAAGCGTTCGTTACCAGTAACAGTTTGAATTTTTAGGTTTCACTCTATTTCCTCCTATACAGATAGATGTGTTTTTTAAGTCTAAATCAAACACGGTTTGTGATAGCTCCCTGAAACTGATCAGTTCACTAAGTCCACTTAGCTGCCCAATTTTCACTCTTCTAGGATGAAGCGTTCGTTACCAGTAACAGTTTGAATTTATAGGTTTCACTCTATTTCCTCCTATACAGATAGATGTGTTTTTTAAGTCTAAATCAAACACGGTTTGTGCTAGCTCCTTGGAAGTTGACAAAATAAATAAGTTCTAAGTTCTGTCTTTGTGGTTTGTTTCCTCTTGAAATAGCCACAAGCAAAGACTGCGTAAAACACCTTTTTTGGAAAGGTGTTCCAAGCTTCCAAAATACTACTGGTTTTCTGAATACTCGGCAAATTTTTTTTCATCCGACCTTGATGATCTCTGTGGTAATGATCAGTTCACTAAGTCCACTTAGCTGCCCAAATTTCACTCTTCTAGGATGAAGCGTTCGTTACCAGTAACAGTTTGAAATTTTAAGTTTCACTCTATTTCCTCCTATACAGATAGATGTGTTTTTTAAGTCTAAATCAAACACGGTGTGTGCTAGCTCCTTGAAACTTGACAAAATAAAGTAGTTCTAAGTTCTGTCTTTGTGGTTTGTTTCCTCTGGAAATAGCCACAAGCAAAGACTGCGTAAAACACATTCATTGGAAAGGTGTTCCAAGCTTCCAAAATACTACTGGTTTTCTGAATACTCGGCAAATTTTATTTCATCGTACCTTGATGATCTCTGTGGTAATGATCAGTTCACTAAGTCCACTTAGCTGCCCAATTTTCACTCTTCTAGGATGAAGCGTTCGTTACCAGTAACAGTTTGAATTTTTAGGTTTCACTCTATTCCTCCTATATAGATAGATGTGTTTGGAAGTCTAAATCAAACACGGTTTGTGCTAGTTCCTTGAAACTTGAAAAATAAAGTTGTTCTAAGTTCTGTCTTTGTGGTTTGTTTCTTCTTGAAATAGCCACAAGCAAAGACTGCGTAAAACACATTCATTGGAAAGGTCTTCCAAGCTTCCAAAATACTACTGGTTTTCTGAATACTCGGCAAATTTTATTTCATCCGACCTTGATGATCTCTGTGGTAATGATCAGTTCACTAAGTCCACTTAGCTGCCCAATTTTCACTCTTCTAGGATGAAGCGTTCGTTACCAGTAACAGTTTGAATTTTTAGGTTTCACTCTATTTCCTCCTATACAGATAAATGGGTTTTTTAAGTCTAAATCAAACACGGTTTCTGCTAGCTCCTTGAAACTTGACAAAATAAAGTAGTTCTAAGTTCTGTCTTTGTGGTTTGTTTCCTCTTGAAATAGCCACAAGCAAAGACTGGGTAAAACACCTTCATTGGAAAGGTGTGCCAAGCTTCCAAAATACTACTGGTCTTCTGATACTCGGCAAATTTTTTTTCATCCGACCTGGATGATCTCTGTATAATGATCAGTTCACTAAGTCCACTTAGCTGCCCAATTTTCACTCTTCTAGGATGAAGCGTTCGTTACCAGTAACAGTTTGAGTTTTTAGGTTTCACTCTATTTCCTCCTATATAGATAGATGTGTTTTTAAGTCTATATCAAACACGGTTTGTGCTAGCTCCTTGAAACTTGACAAAATAAAGTTGTTCTAAGTTCTGTCTTTGTGGTTTGTTTCCTCTTGAAATAGCCACAAGCAAAGACTGCGTAAAACACATTCATTGGAAAGGTGTTCCAAGCTTCTAATATACTACTGGTTTTCTGAATACTCGGCAAATTTTTTTTCATCCGACCTTGATGATCTCTGTGGTAATGATCAGTTCACTAAGTCCACTTAGCTGCCCAATTTTCACTCTTCTAGGATGAAGCGTTCGTTACCAGCAACAGTTTGAATTTTTAGGTTTCACTCTATTTCCTCCTATACAGATAGATGTGTTTTTTAAATCTAAATCAAAAACGGTTTGTGCTAGCTCCTTGAAACTTGACAAAATAAAGTAGTTCTAAGTTCTGCCTTTGTGGTTTGTTTCCTCTTGAAATAGCCACAAGCAAAGACTGCGTAAAACACATTCATTGGAAAGGTGTTCCAAGCTTCCAAAATACTACTGGTTTCTGAATACTCGGCAAATTTTTTTTCATCCGACCTTGATGATCTCTGTGGTAATGATCAGTTCACTAAGTACACTTAGCTGCCCAATTTTCACTCTTCTAGGATGAAGCATTCGTTACCAGTAACTGTTTGAGTTTTTAGGTTTCACTCTATTTCCTCCTATATAGATAGATGTGTTTTTTAAGTCTAAATCAAACACGGTTTGTGCTAGCTTTTTGAAATTTGACAAAATAAAGTTGTTCTAAGTTCTGTCTTTGTGGTTTGTTTCCTCTTGAAATAGCCACAAGCAAAGACTGCGTAAAACACCTTCATTTGAAAGGTGTGCCAAGCTTCCAAAAAACTACTGGTTTTCTGAATACTCGGCAAATTTTTTTTCATCCGACCTTGATGATCTCTGTGGTAATGATCAGTTCACTTTGTCCACTTAGCTTCCCAATTTTCACTCTTCTAGGATGAAGCGTTTGTTACCAGTAACTGTTTGAGTTTTTAGGTTTCACTCTATTTCCTCCTATATAGATAGATGTGTTTGGAAGTCTAAATCAAACACGGTTTGTGCTAGCTCCTTGAAATTTGACAAAATAAAGTAGTTCTAAGTTCTGTCTTTGTGGTTTGTTTCCTCTTGAAATTGCCACAAGCAAAGACTGGGTAAAACTCCTTCATTGGGAAGGTGTGCCAAGCTTCCAAAATACTACTGTTCTTCTGATACTCGGCAAATTTTTTTTCATCTGACCTTGATGATCTCTGTATAATGATCAGTTCACTAAGTCCACTTAGCTCCCCAATTTTCACTCTTCTAGGATGAAGCGTTCGTTACCAGTAACAGTTTGAATTTTTAGGTTTCACTCTTTTTCCTCCTATACAGATAGATGTGTTTTTTAAGTCTAAATCAAACAAGGTTTGTGCTAGCTCCTTGAAACTTGACAAAATAAAGTAGTTCTAAGTTCTGTCTTTGTGGTTTCTTTCCTCTTGAAATAGCCACAAGCAAAGACTGCGTAAAACACATTCATTGGAAAGGTGTTCCAAGCTTCTAAAATACTACTGGTTTTCTGATACTCGGCAAATTTTTTTTCATCCGACCTTGATGATCTCTGTGGTAATGATCAGTTCACTAAGTCCACTTAGCTGCCTAATTTTCACTCTTCTAGGATGAAGCGTTCGTTACCAGTAACAGTTTGAATTTTTAGGTTTCACTCTATTTCCTCCTATACAGATAGATGTGTTTTTTAAGTCTAAATCAAACACGGTTTGTGATAGCTCCCTGAAACTGATCAGTTCACTAAGTCCACTTAGCTGCCCAATTTTCACTCTTCTAGGATGAAGCGTTCGCTACCAGTAACAGTTTGAATTTTTAGGTTTCACTCTATTTCCTCCTATACAGATAGATGTGTTTTTTAAGTCTAAATCAAACACGGTTTGTGCTAGCTCCTTGAAACTTGACAGAATAAAGTTGTTCTAAGTTCTGTCTTTGTGGTTTGTTTCCTCTTGAAATAGCCACAAGCAAAGACTGCATAAAACACATTCATTGGAAACGTGTTCCAATCTTCCAAAATACTACTGGTTTTCTTAATAATCAGCAAATTTTTTTTCATCCGACCTTGATGATCTCTGTGGTAATGATCAGTTCACTAAGTCCACTTAGCTGCCCAATTTTCACTCTTCTAATATGAAGCGTTCGTTACCAGTAACAGTTTGAATTTTTAGGTTTCACTCTATTTCCTCCTATACAGATAGATGTGTTTTTTAAGTCTAAATCAAACACGGTTTGTGATAGCTCCCTGAAACTGATCAGTTCACTAAGTCCACTTAGCTGCCCAATTTTCACTCTTCTAGGATGAAGCGTTCGTTACCAGTAACAGTTTGAATTTATAGGTTTCACTCTATTTCCTCCTATACAGATAGATGTGTTTTTTAAGTCTAAATCAAACACGGTTTGTGCTAGCTCCTTGGAAGTTGACAAAATAAATAAGTTCTAAGTTCTGTCTTTGTGGTTTGTTTCCTCTTGAAATAGCCACAAGCAAAGACTGCGTAAAACACCTTTTTTGGAAAGGTGTTCCAAGCTTCCAAAATACTACTGGTTTTC
>NW_027511504.1:0-24493 GCF_048772815.1 Callospermophilus lateralis
CAATATAGGAGAAAACGCAGTGAAACCTGAAAATTCAAACTGTTTCTGCAAACGAATGCTTCAACGTAGGAGAACGAAACTTGGGCATCCAAGTTTGATTGGTGTACTGCTCATTACTTGAAGTTATCATGAAGGTCGGAAGAAAAAATATATGTTGTGATTTCAGGAGACTGTAGTTTTTTGGCAGCCTAACAATGCCTTTCATTGAATGAGTTATTCGCCAGTCTCTGCTTAAGGCTACATCAAAAGGAAACAAAACTTAGAGATAGAACGTAGAACTACTGTATTGTGTCAAGTTTCAAGAAGCTAGCACAAACCGTGTTTGATTTAGAGTTCTAACTGCATCTGTCAATATAGAAGAAAACGCAGTGAAACCTAAAAATTCAAACTGTTCCTGCAAACGAATGCTTCAACATAGGAGATCAAAACTTGGACATCCAAGTTTGATTGGTGTACTGCTCATTACTTGAAAGTATCATGAAGGTCGGAAGAAAAAATATATGTTGTGATTTCAGGAGACTGTAGTTTTTTGACAGCCTACCAACGCCTTTCATTGAATGAGTTATTCGCCAGTCTCTGGTTAAGGCTACATCAAGAGGAAACAAACCTTAGAGATAGAACGTAGAACTACTGTATTGTGACAAGTTTCAAGAAGCTACCACAAACCGTGTTTAATTTAGAGTTCTAACTGCATCTGTCAATATAGGAGAAAACGCAGTGAAACCTAAAAATTCAAACTGTTCCTGCAAACGAATGCTTCAACCTAGGAGAACGAAACTTGGACATCCAAGTTTGATTGGTGTACTGCTCATTACTTGAAAGTATCATGAAGTTCGGAAAAAAAAATATATGTTGTGATTTCAGGAGATGGTAGTTTTTTGGAAGCTTAACAATGACTTTCATTGAATGTGTTATTCGCCAGTCTCTGCTTAAGGCTACATCAAGAGGAAACAAACCTTAGAGTTAGACGTAGAACTACTGTATTGTGTCAAGTTTCAGGAGGCTAGCACAAACCGTGTTTGATTTAGAGTTCTAACTGCATCTGTCAATATAGAAGAAAACGCAGTGAAACCTAAAAATTCAATCTCTTCCTGCAAACGAATGCTTCAACCTAGGAGAACGAAACTTGGACATCCAAGTTTGATTGGTGTACTGCTCATTACTTGAAAGTATCATGAAGTTCGGAAGAAAAAATATATGTTGTGATTTCAGGAGATGGTAGTTTTTTGAAAGCTTAACAATGCCTTTCATGGAATGTGTTATTCGCCAGTCTCTGCTTAAGGCTACATCAAGAGGAAACAAACCTTAGAGTTAGAACGTAGAACTACTGTATTGTGTCAAGTTTCAAGAGGCTAGCACAAACCGTGTTTGATTTAGAGTTCTAACTGCATCTGTCAATATAGAAGAAAACGCAGTGAAACCTAAAATTCAAACTCTTCCTGCAAACGAATGCTTCAACCTAGGAGAACGAAACTTGGGCATCCAAGTTTGATTGGTGTACTGCTCATTACTTGAAGTTATCATGAAGGTCGGAAGAAAAAATATATGTTGTGATTTCAGGAGACTGTAGTTTTTTGGCAGCCTACCAACGCCTTTCATTGAATCAGTTATTCGCCAGTCTCTGCTTAAGGCTACATCAAGAGGAAACAAACCTTAGAGTTAGAACGTAGAACTACTGTATTGTGTCAAGTTTCAAGAGGCTAGCACAAACCGTGTTTGATTTAGAGTTCTAACTGCATCTGTCAATATAGAAGAAAACGCAGTGAAACCTAAAAATTCAAACTCTTCCTGCAAACGAATGCTTCAACCTAGGAGAACGAAACTTGGGCATCCAAGTTTGATTGGTGTACTGCTCATTACTTGAAGTTATCATGAAGGTCGGAAGAAAAAATATATGTTGTGATTTCAGGAGACTGTAGTTTTTTGGCAGCCTACCAACGCCTTTCATTGAATGAGTTATTCGCCAGTCTCTGCTTAAGGCTACATCAAGAGGAAACAAACCTTAGAGTTAGAACGTAGAACTACTGTATTGTGTCAAGTTTCAAGAGGCTAGCACAAACCGTGTTTGATTTAGAGTTCTAACTGCATCTGTCAATATAGAAGAAAACGCAGTGAAACCTAAAAATTCAAACTCTTCCTGCAAACGAATGCTTCAACCTAGGAGAACGAAACTTGGGCATCCAAGTTTGATTGGTGTACTGCTCATTACTTGAAGTTATCATGAAGGTCGGAAGAAAAAATATATGTTGTGATTTCAGGAGACTGCAGTTTTTTGGCAGCCTACCAACGCATTTCATTGTATGAGTTATTCGCCAGTCTCTGCTTAAGGCTACATCAAGAAGAAACAAACCTTAGAGTTAGAACGTAGAACTACTGTATTGTGTCAAGTTTCAAGAGGCTAGCACAAACCGTGTTTGATTTAGAGTTCTAACTGTATCTGTCACTATAGAAGAAAACGCAGTGAAACCTAAAAATTCAAACTCTTCCTGCAAACGAATGCTTCAACCTAGGAGAACGAAACTTGGACATCCAAGTTTGATTGGTGTACTGCTCATTACTTGAAAGTATCATGAAGTTCAGAGAAAAAATATATGTTGTGATTTCAGGAGATGGTAGTTTTTTGAAAGCTTAACAATGCCTTTCATTGAATGTGTTATTCGCCAGTCTCTGCTTAAGGCTACATCAAGAGGAAACAAACCTTAGAGTTAGAACGTAGAACTACTGTATTGTGTCAAGTTTCAAGAGGCTAGCACAAACCGTGTTTGATTTAGAGTTCTAACTGCAACTGTCAATATAGAGGAAAACGCAGTGAAACCTAAAAATTCAAACTCTTCCTGCAAACGAATGCTTCAACCTAGGAGAACGAAACTTGGGCATCCAAGTTTGATTGGTGTACTGCTCATTACTTGAAGTTATCATGAAGGTCGGAAGAAAAAATATATGTTGTGATTTCAGGAGACTGTAGTTTTTTGGCAGCCTACCAACGCCTTTCATTGAATGAGTTATTCGCCAGTCTCTGCTTAAGGCTACATCAAGAGGAAACAAACCTTAGAGTTAGAACGTAGAACTACTGTATTGTGTCAAGTTTCAAGAGGCTAGCACAAACCGTGTTTGATTTAGAGTTCTAACTGCATCTGTCAATATAGAAGAAAACGCAGTGAAACCTAAAAATTCAATCTCTTCCTGCAAACGAATGCTTCAACCTAGGAGAACGAAACTTGGACATCCAAGTTTGATTGGTGTACTGCTCATTACTTGAAAGTATCATGAAGTTCGGAAGAAAAAATATATGTTGTGATTTTAGGAGATGGTAGTTTTTGAAAGCTTAACAATGCCTTTCATGGAATGTGTTATTCGCCAGTCTCTGCTTAAGGCTACATCAAGAGGAAACAAACCTTAGAGTTAGAACGTAGAACTACTGTATTGTGTCAAGTTTCAAGAGGCTAGCACAAACCGTGTTTGATTTAGAGTTCTAACTGCATCTGTCAATATAGAAGAAAACGCAGTGAAACCTAAAAATTCAAACTCTTCCTGCAAACGAATGCTTCAACCTAGGAGAACGAAACTTGGGCATCCAAGTTTGATTGGTGTACTGCTCATTACTTGAAGTTATCATGAAGGTCGGAAGAAAAAATATATGTTGTGATTTCAGGAGACTGTAGTTTTTTGGCAGCCTACCAACGCCTTTCATTGAATGAGTTATTCGCCAGTCTCTGCTTAAGGCTACATCAAGAGGAAACAAACCTTAGAGTTAGAACGTAGAACTACTGTATTGTGTCAAGTTTCAAGAGGCTAGCACAAACCGTATTTGATTTAGAGTTCTAACTGCATCTGTCAATATAGAAGAAAACGCAGTGAAACCTAAAAATTCAATCTCTTCCTGCAAACGAATGCTTCAACCTAGGAGAACGAAACTTGGACATCCAAGTTTGATTGGTGTACTGCTCATTACTTGAAAGTATCATGAAGTTCGGAAGAAAAAATATATGTTGTGATTTCAGGAGATGGTAGTTTTTTGAAAGCTTAACAATGCCTTTCATGGAATGTGTTATTCGCCAGTCTCTGCTTAAGGCTACATCAAGAGGAAACAAACCTTAGAGTTAGAACGTAGAACTACTGTATTGTGTCAAGTTTCAAGAGGCTAGCACAAACCGTGTTTGATTTAGAGTTCTAACTGCATCTGTCAATATAGAAGAAAACGCAGTGAAACCTAAAAATTCAAACTCTTCCTGCAAACGAATGCTTCAACCTAGGAGAACGAAACTTGGACATCCAAGTTTGATTGGTGTACTGCTCATTACTTGAAAGTATCATGAAGTTCAGAAGAAAAAATATATGTTGTGATTTCAGGAGATGGTAGTTTTTTGAAAGCTTAACAATGCCTTTCATTGAATGTGTTATTCGCCAGTCTCTGCTTAAGGCTACATCAAGAGGAAACAAACCTTAGAGTTAGAACGTAGAACTACTGTATTGTGTCAAGTTTCAAGAGGCTAGCACAAACCGTGTTTGATTTAGAGTTCTAACTGCAAGTGTCAATATAGAGGATAACGCAGTGAAACCTAAAAATTCAAACTCTTCCTGCAAACGAATGCTTCAACCTAGGAGAACGAAACTTGGGCATCCAAGTTTGATTGGTGTACTGCTCATTACTTGAAGTTATCATGAAGGTCGGAAGAAAAAACATATGTTGTGATTTCAGGAGACTGTAGTTTTTTGGCAGCCTACCAACGCCTTTCATTGAATGAGTTATTCGCCAGTCTCTGCTTAAGGCTACATCAAGAGGAAACAAACCTTAGAGTTAGAACGTAGAACTACTGTATTGTGTCAAGTTTCAAGAGGCTAGCACAAACCGTGTTTGATTTAGAGTTCTAACTGCATCTGTCAATATAGAAGAAAAAGCAGTGAAACCTAAAAATTCAATCTCTTCCTGCAAACGAATGCTTCAACCTAGGAGAACGAAACGTGGACATCCAAGTTTGATTGGTGTACTGCTCATTACTTGAAAGTATCATGAAGTTCGGAAGAAAAAATATATGTTGTGATTTTAGGAGATGGTAGTTTTTTGAAAGCTTAACAATGCCTTTCATGGAATGTGTTATTCGCCAGTCTCTGCTTAAGGCTACATCAAGAGGAAACAAACCTTAGAGTTAGAACGTAGAACTACTGTATTGTGTCAAGTTTCAAGAGGCTAGCACAAACCGTGTTTGATTTAGAGTTCTAACTGCATCTGTCAATATAGAAGAAAACGCAGTGAAACCTAAAAATTCAATCTCTTCCTGCAAACGAATGCTTCAACCTAGGAGAACGAAACTTGGACATCCAAGTTTGATTGGTGTACTGCTCATTACTTGAAAGTATCATGAAGTTCGGAAGAAAAAATATATGTTGTGATTTCAGGAGATGGTAGTTTTTTGAAAGCTAACAATGCCTTTCATGGAATGTGTTATTCGCCAGTCTCTGCTTAAGGCTACATCAAGAGGAAACAAACCTTAGAGTTAGAACGTAGAACTACTGTATTGTGTCAAGTTTCAAGAGGCTAGCACAAACCGTGTTTGATTTAGAGTTCTAACTGCATCTGTCAATATAGAAGAAAACGCAGTGAAACCTAAAAATTCAAACTCTTCCTGCAAACGAATGTTCAACCTAGGAGAACGAAACTTGGGCATCCAAGTTTGATTGGTGTACTGCTCATTACTTGAAGTTATCATGAAGGTCGGAAGAAAAAATATATGTTGTGATTTCAGGAGACTGTAGTTTTTTGGCAGCCTACCAACGCCTTTCATTGAATGAGTTATTCGCCAGTCTCTGCTTAAGGCTACATCAAGAGGAAACAAACCTTAGAGTTAGAACGTAGAACTACTGTATTGTGTCAAGTTTCAAGAGGCTAGCACAAACCGTGTTTGATTTAGAGTTCTAACTGCATCTGTCAATATAGAAGAAAACGCAGTGAAACCTAAAAATTCAATCTCTTCCTGCAAACGAATGCTTCAACCTAGGAGAACGAAACTTGGACATCCAAGTTTGATTGGTGTACTGCTCATTACTTGAAAGTATCATGAAGTTCGGAAGAAAAATATATGTTGTGATTTCAGGAGATGGTAGTTTTTTGAAAGCTTAACAATGCCTTTCATGGAATGTGTTATTCGCCAGTCTCTGCTTAAGGCTACATCAAGAGGAAACAAACCTTAGAGTTAGAACGTAGAACTACTGTATTGTGTCAAGTTTCAAGAGGCTAGCACAAACCGTGTTTGATTTAGAGTTCTAACTGCATCTGTCAATATAGAAGAAAACGCAGTGAAACCTAAAAATTCAAACTCTTCCTGCAAACGAATGCTTCAACCTAGGAGAAAGAAACTTGGGCATCCAAGTTTGATTGGTGTACTGCTCATTACTTGAAGTTATCATGAAGGTCGGAAGAAAAAATATATGTTGTGATTTCAGGAGACTGTAGTTTTTTGGCAGCCTAACAATGCCTTTCATTGAATGAGTTATTCGCCAGTCTCTGGTTAAGGCTACATCAAGAGGAAACAATCCTTAGAGATAGAACGTAGAACTACTGTATTGTGACAAGTTTCAAGAAGCTACCACAAACCGTGTTTAATTTAGAGTTCTAACTGCATCTGTCAATATAGGAGAAAACGCACTGAAACCTAAAAATTCAAACTGTTCCTGCAAACGAATACTTCAACCTAGGAGAACGAAACTTGGGCATCCAAGTTTGATTGGTATACTGCTCATTACTTGAAGTTATCATGAAGGTCGGATGAAAAAATATACATTGAGATTTCAGGAGATGGTAGTTTTTTGGAAGCTTAACAATGCCTTTCATTGAAAGTGTTATTCGCCAGTCTCTGCTTAAGGCTACATCAAGAGGAAACAAACCTTAGGGATAGAACGTAGAACTACTTTATTGTGTCAAGTTTCAAGAAGCTACCACAAACCGTGTTTGATTTAGAGTTCTAACTGCATCAGTCAATATAGGAGAAAACGCAGTGAAACCTATAAATTCAAACTGTTCCTGCAAACGAATGCTTCAACCTAGGAGAACGAAACTTGGACATCCAAGTTTGATTGGTTTAGTGGTCATTACTTGAAAGTATCATGAAGGTCGGAAGAAAAAATATATGTTGTGATTTCAGGAGACTGTAGTTTTTTGGCAGCCTAACAATGCCTTTCATTGAATGAGTTATTCGGGAGTCTCTGCTTAAGGCTACATCAAGAGGAAACAAACCTTAGAGATAGAACGTAGAACTACTTCATTGTGTCAAGTTTCAAGAAGCTACCACAAACCGTGTGTGATTTAGAGTTCGAACTGCATCTGTCAATATAGGAGAAAACAGAGTGAAACCTAAAAATTCAAACTCTTCCTGCAAACGAATGCTTCAACATAGGAGAACGAAAACTTGGGCATCCAAGTTTGATTGGTGTACTGCTCATTACTTGAAAGTATCATGAAGGTCGGAAGAAAAAATATATGTTTTGATTTCAGGAGACTGTCGTTTTTGGCAGCCTACCAATGCCTTTCATTGAATGAGTTATTCGCCAGTCTATTCTGAAGGCTACATCAAAAGGAAACAAACCTTGGAGTTAGAACGTAGAACTACTGTATTGTGTCAAGTTTCAAGAGGCTAGCACAAACCGTGTTTGATTTAGAGTTCTAACTGCATCTGTCAATATAGAAGAAAACGCAGTGAAACCTAAAAATTCAAACTCTTCCTGCAAACGAATGCTTCAACCTAGGAGAACGAAACCTGGGCATCCAAGTTTGATTGGTGTACTGCTCATTACTTGAAAGTATCATGAAGTTCGGAAGAAAAAATATATGTTGTGATTTCAGGAGATGGTAGTTTTTTGAAAGCTTAACAATGCCTTTCATTGAATGTGTTATTCGCCATTCTCTGCTTAAGGCTACATCAAGAGGAAACAAACATTAGAAATAGAACGTAGAACTACTGTATTGTGTCAAGTTTCAAGAGGCTAGCACAAACCGTGTTTGATTTAGAGTTCTAACTGCATCTGTCAATATAGAAGAAAACGCAGTGAAACCTAAAAATTCAAACTCTTCCTGCAAACGAATGCTTCAACCTAGGAGAACGAAACTTGGGCATCCAAGTTTGATTGGTGTACTGCTCATTACTTGAAGTTATCATGAAGGTCGGAAGAAAAAATATATGTTGTGATTTCAGGAGACTGTAGTTTTTGGCAGCCTACCAACGCCTTTCATTGAATGAGTTATTCGCCAGTCTCTGCTTAAGGCTACATCAAGAGGAAACAAATCTTAGAGATAGAACGTAGAACTACTGTATTGTGTCAAGTTTCAAGAAGCTACCACAACCGTGTTTAATTTAGAGTTCTAACTGTATCTGTCAATATAGGAGAAAACGCAGTGAAACCTAAAAATTCAAACTGTTCCTGCAAAGGAATGCTTCAACCTAGGAGAACGAAACTTGGGCACCCAAGTTTGTTGGTGTACTGCTCATTACTTGAAGTTATCATGAAGGTCGGAAGAAAAAATATATGTTGTGATTTCAGGAGACTGTAGTTTTTTGGCAGCCTAACAATGCCTTTCATTGAATGAGTTATTCGCCAGTCTCTGCTTAAGGCTACATCAAGAGGAAACAAACCTTAGAAATAGAACGTAGAACTACTGTATTGTGTCAAGTTTCAAGAGGCTAGCACAAACCGTGTTTGATTTAGAGTTCTAACTGCATCTGTCACTATAGAAGAAAACGCAGTGAAACCTAAAAATTCAAACTGTTCCTGCAAACGAATGCTTCAACCTAGGAGAACGAAACTTGGACATCCAAGTTTGATAGGTGTACTGCTCATTACTTGAAAGTATCATGAAGTTCGGAAGAAAAAATATATGTTGTGATTTCAGGAGATGGTAGTTTTTTGGAAGCTTAACAATGACTTTCATTGAATGTGTTATTCTCCAGTCTCTGCTTAAGGCTACATCAAGAGGAAACAAACCTTAGAGTTAGAACGTAGAACTACTGTATTGTGTCAAGTTTCAAGAGGCTAGCACAAACCGTGTTTGATTTAGAGTTCTAACTGCATCTGTCACTATAGAAGAAAACGCAGTGAAACCTAGAAATTCAAACTCTTCCTGCAAACGAATGCTTCAACCTAGGAGAACGAAACTTGGACATCCAAGTTTGATTGGTGTACTGCTCATTACTTGAAAGTATCATGAAGTTCGGAAGAAAAAATATATGTTGTGATTTCAGGAGATGGTAGTTTTTTGAAAGCTTAACAATGCCTTTCATTGAATGTGTTATTCCCCAGTCTCTGCTTAAGGCTACATCAAGAGGAAACAAATCTTAGAGTTAGAACGTAGAACTACTGTATTGTGTCAAGTTTCAAGAAGCTACCACAAACCGTGTTTTATTTAGAGTTCTAACTGCATCTGTCAATATAGGAGAAAACGCAGTGAAACCTGAAAATTCAAACTGTTTCTGCAAACGAATGCTTCAACGTAGGAGAACGAAACATGGGCATCCAAGTTTGATTGGTGTACTGCTCATTACTTGAAGTTATCATGAAGGTCGGAAGAAAAAATATATGTTGTGATTTCAGGAGACTGTAGTTTTTTGGCTGCCTAACAATGCCTTCCATTGAATGAGTTTTCGCCAGTCTCTGCTTAAGGCTACATCAAAAGGAAACAAAACTTAGAGATAGAACGTAGAACTACTGTATTGTGTCAAGTTTCAAGAAGCTAGCACAAACCGTGTTTGATTTAGAGTTCTAACTGCATCTGTCAATATAGAAGAAAACGCAGTGAAACCTAAAAATTCAAACTGTTCCTGCAAACGAATGCTTCAACATAGGAGATCAAAACTTGGACATCCAAGTTTGATTGGTGTACTGCTCATTACTTGAAAGTATCATGAAGGTCGGAAGAAAAAATATATGTTGTGATTTCAGGAGACTGTAGTTTTTTGACAGCCTACCAACGCCTTTCATTGAATGAGTTATTCGCCAGTCTCTGGTTAAGGCTACATCAAGAGGAAACAAACCTTAGAGATAGAACGTAGAACTACTGTATTGTGACAAGTTTCAAGAAGCTACCACAAACCGTGTTTAATTTAGAGTTCTAACTGCATCTGTCAATATAGGAGAAAACGCAGTGAAACCTAAAAATTCAAACTGTTCCTGCAAACGAATGCTTCAACCTAGGAGAACGAAACTTGGGCATCCAAGTTTGATTGGTGTACTGCTCATTACTTGAAAGTATCATGAAGTTCGGAAGAAAAAATATATGTTGTGATTTCAGGAGATGGTAGTTTTTTGAAAGCTTAACAATGCCTTTCATTGAATGTGTTATTCGCCAGTCTCTGCTTAAGGCTACATCAAGAGGAAACAAACCTTAGAGTTAGAACGTACAACTACTGTATTGTGTCAAGTTTCAAGAGGCTAGCACAAACCGTGTTTGATTTAGAGTTCTAACTGCATCTGTCAATATAGAAGAAAACGCAGTGAAACCTAAAAATTCAAACTCTTCCTGCAAAAGAATGCTTCAACCTAGGAGAACGAAACTTGGGCATCCAAGTTTGATTGGTGTACTGCTCATTACTTGAAGTTATCATGAAGGTCGGAAGAAAAAATATATGTTGTGATTTCAGGAGACTGTAGTTTTTTGGCAGCCTACCAACGCCTTTCATTGAATGAGTTATTCGCCAGTCTCTGCTTAAGGCTACATCATGAAGAAACAAACCTTAGAGTTAGAACGTAGAACTACTGTATTGTGTCAAGTTTCAAGAGGCTAGCACAAACCGTGTTTGATTTAGAGTTCTAACTGCATCTGTCACTATAGAAGAAAACGCAGTGAAACCTAAAAATTCAAACTCTTCCTGCAAACGAATGCTTCAACCTAGGAGAACGAAACTTGGACATCCAAGTTTGATTGGTGTACTGCTCATTACTTGAAAGTATCATGAAGTTCAGAAGAAAAAATATATGTTGTGATTTCAGGAGATGGTAGTTTTTTGAAAGCTTAACAATGCCTTTCATTGAATGTGTTATTCGCCAGTCTCTGCTTAAGGCTACATCAAGAGGAAACAAACCTTAGAGTTAGAACGTAGAACTACTGTATTGTGTCAAGTTTCAAGAGGCTAGCACAAACCGTGTTTGATTTAGAGTTCTAACTGCAAGTGTCAATATAGAGGATAACGCAGTGAAACCTAAAAATTCAAACTCTTCCTGCAAACGAATGCTTCAACCTAGGAGAACGAAACTTGGGCATCCAAGTTTGATTGGTGTACTGCTCATTACTTGAAGTTATCATGAAGGTCGGAAGAAAAAATATATGTTGTGATTTCAGGAGACTGTAGTTTTTTGGCAGCCTACCAACGCCTTTCATTGAATGAGTTATTCGCCAGTCTCTGCTTAAGGCTACATCAAGAGGAAACAAACCTTAGAGTTAGAACATAGAACTACTGTATTGTGTCAAGTTTCAAGAGGCTAGCACAAACCGTGTTTGATTTAGAGTTCTAACTGCATCTGTCAATATAGAAGAAAAAGCAGTGAAACCTAAAAATTCAATCTCTTCCTGCAAACGAATGCTTCAACCTAGGAGAACGAAACTTGGACATCCAAGTTTGATTGGTGTACTGCTCAGTACTTGAAAGTATCATGAAGTTCGGAAGAAAAAATATATGTTGTGATTTTAGGAGATGGTAGTTTTTTGAAAGCTTAACAATGCCTTTCATGGAATGTGTTATTCGCCAGTCTCTGCTTAAGGCTACATCAAGAGGAAACAAACCTTAGAGTAAGAACGTAGAACTACTGTATTGTGTCAAGTTTCAAGAGGCTAGCACAAACCGTGTTTGATTTAGAGTTCTAACTGCATCTGTCAATATAGAAGAAAACGCAGTGAAACCTAAAAATTCAAACTCTTCCTGCAAACGAATGCTTCAACCTAGGAGAACGAAACTTGGGCATCCAAGTTTGATTGGTGTACTGCTCATTACTTGAAGTTATCATGAAGGTCGGAAGAAAAAATATATGTTGTGATTTCAGGAGACTGTAGTTTTTTGGCAGCCTACCAACGCCTTTCATTGAATGAGTTATTCGCCAGTCTCTGCTTAAGGCTACATCAAGAGGAAACAAACCTTAGAGTTAGAACGTAGAACTACTGTATTGTGTCAAGTTTCAAGAGGCTAGCACAAACCGTGTTTGATTTAGAGTTCTAACTGCATCTGTCACTATAGAAGAAAACGCAGTGAAACCTAGAAATTCAAACTCTTCCTGCAAACGAATGCTTCAACCTAGGAGAACGAAACTTGGACATCCAAGTTTGATTGGTGTACTGCTCATTACTTGAAAGTATCATGAAGTTCGGAAGAAAAAATATATGTTGTGATTTCAGGAGATGGTAGTTTTTTGAAAGCTTAACAATGCCTTTCATTGAATGTGTTATTCCCCAGTCTCTGCTTAAGGCTACATCAAGAGGAAACAAATCTTAGAGTTAGAACGTAGAACTACTGTATTGTGTCAAGTTTCAAGAAGCTACCACAAACCGTGTTTTATTTAGAGTTCTAACTGCATCTGTCAATATAGGAGAAAACGCAGTGAAACCTGAAAATTCAAACTGTTTCTGCAAACGAATGCTTCAACGTAGGAGAACGAAACTTGGGCATCCAAGTTTGATTGGTGTACTGCTCATTACTTGAAGTTATCATGAAGGTCGGAAGAAAAAATATATGTTGTGATTTCAGGAGACTGTAGTTTTTTGGCTGCCTAACAATGCCTTCCATTGAATGAGTTATTCGCCAGTCTCTGCTTAAGGCTACATCAAAAGGAAACAAAACTTAGAGATAGAACGTAGAACTACTGTATTGTGTCAAGTTTCAAGAAGCTAGCACAAACCGTGTTTGATTTAGAGTTCTAACTGCATCTGTCAATATAGAAGAAAACGCAGTGAAACCTAAAAATTCAAACTGTTCCTGCAAACGAATGCTTCAACATAGGAGATCAAAACTTGGACATCCAAGTTTGATTGGTGTACTGCTCATTACTTGAAAGTATCATGAAGGTCGGAAGAAAAAATATATGTTGTGATTTCAGGAGACTGTAGTTTTTTGACAGCCTACCAACGCCTTTCATTGAATGAGTTATTCGCCAGTCTCTGGTTAAGGCTACATCAAGAGGAAACAAACCTTAGAGATAGAACGTAGAACTACTGTATTGTGACAAGTTTCAAGAAGCTACCACAAACCGTGTTTAATTTAGAGTTCTAACTGCATCTGTCAATATAGGAGAAAACGCAGTGAAACCTAAAAATTCAAACTGTTCCTGCAAACGAATGCTTCAACCTTGGAGAACGAAACTTGGGCATCCAAGTTTGATTGGTGTACTGCTCATTACTTGAAAGTATCATGAAGTTCGGAAGAAAAAATATATGTTGTGATTTCAGGAGATGGTAGTTTTTTGAAAGCTTAACAATGCCTTTCATTGAATGTGTTATTCGCCAGTCTCTGCTTAAGGCTACATCAAGAGGAAACAAACCTTAGAGTTAGAACGTAGAACTACTGTATTGTGTCAAGTTTCAAGAGGCTAGCACAAACCGTGTTTGATTTAGAGTTCTAACTGCATCTGTCACTATAGAAGAAAACGCAGTGAAACCTAAAAATTCAAACTCTTCCTGCAAACGAATGCTTCAACCTAGGAGAACGAAACTTGGACATCCAAGTTTGATTGGTGTACTGCTCATTACTTGAAAGTATCATGAAGTTCGGAAGAAAAAATATATGTTGTGATTTCAGGAGATGTTAGTTTTTTGAAAGCTTAACAATGCCTTTCATTGAATGTGTTATTCGCCAGTCTCTGCTTAAGGCTACATCAAGAGGAAACAAACCTTAGAGTTAGAACGTAGAACTACTGTATTGTGTCAAGTTTCAAGAGGCTAGCACAAACCGTGTTTGATTTAGAGTTCTAACTGCATCTGTCAATATAGAAGAAAACGCAGTGAAACCTAAAAATTCAAACTCTTCCTGCAAACGAATGCTTCAACCTAGGAGAACGAAACTTGAACATCCAAGTTTGATTGGTGTACTGCTCATTACTTGAAGTTATCATGAAGGTCGGAAGAAAAAATATATGTTGTGATTTCAGGAGACTGTAGTTTTTTGGCAGCCTACCAACGCCTTTCATTGAATGAGTTATTCGCCAGTCTCTGCTTAAGGCTACATCAAGAGGAAACAAACCTTAGAGTTAGAACGTAGAACTACTGTATTGTGTCAAGTTTCAAGAGGCTAGCACAAACCGTGTTTGATTTAGAGTTCTAACTGCATCTGTCAATATAGAAGAAAACGCAGTGAAACCTAAAAATTCAATCTCTTCCTGCAAACGAATGCTTCAACCTAGGAGAACGAAACTTGGACATCCAAGTTTGATTGGTGTACTGCTCATTACTTGAAAGTATCATGAAGTTCGGAAGAAAAAATATATGTTGTGATTTCAGGAGATGGTAGTTTTTTGAAAGCTTAACAATGCCTTTCATGGAATGTGTTATTCGCCAGTCTCTGCTTAAGGCTACATCAAGAGGAAACAAACCTTAGAGTTAGAACGTAGAACTACTGTATTGTGTCAAGTTTCAAGAGGCTAGCACAAACCGTGTTTGATTTAGAGATCTAACTGCATCTGTCAATATAGAAGAAAACGCAGTGAAACCTAAAAATTCAAACTCTTCCTGCAAACGAATGTTTCAACCTAGGAGAACGAAACTTGGGCATCCAAGTTTGATTGGTGTACTGCTCATTACTTGAAGTTATCATGAAGGTCGGAAGAAAAAATATATGTTGTGATTTCAGGAGACTGTAGTTTTTTGGCAGCCTACCAACGCCTTTCATTGAATGAGTTATTCGCCAGTCTCTGCTTAAGGCTACATCAAGAGGAAACAAACCTTAGAGTTAGAACGTAGAACTACTCTATTGTGTCAAGTTTCAAGAGGCTAGCACAAACCGTGTTTGATTTAGAGTTCTAACTGCATCTGTCAATATAGAAGAAAACGCAGTGAAACCTAAAAATTCAAACTCTTCCTGCAAACGAATGCTTCAACCTAGGAGAACAAAACTTGGGCATCCAAGTTTGATTGGTGTACTGCTCATTACTTGAAGTTATCATGAAGGTCGGAAGAAAAAATATATGTTGTGATTTCAGGAGACTGTAGTTTTTTGGCAGCCTACCAACGCCTTTCATTGAATGAGTTATTCGCCAGTCTCTGCTTAAGGCTACATCAAGAGGAAACAAACCTTAGAGTTAGAACGTAGAACTACTGTATTGTGTCAAGTTTCAAGAGGCTAGCACAAACCGTGTTTGATTTAGAGTTCTAACTGCATCTGTCACTATAGAAGAAAACGCAGTGAAACCTAAAAATTCAAACTCTTCCTGCAAACGAATGCTTCAACCTAGGAGAACGAAACTTGGACATCCAAGTTTGACTGGTGTACTGCTCATTACTTGAAAGTATCATGAAGTTCAGAAGAAAAAATATATGTTGTGATTTCAGGAGATGGTAGTTTTTTGAAAGCTTAACAATGCCTTTCATTGAATGTGTTATTCGCCAGTCTCTGCTTAAGGCTACATCAAGAGGAAACAAACCTTAGAGTTAGAACGTAGAACTACTGTATTGTGTCAAGTTTCAAGAGGCTAGCACAAACCGTGTTTGATTTAGAGTTCTAACTGCAACTGTCAATATAGAGGAAAACGCAGTGAAACCTAAAAATTCAAACTCTTCCTGCAAACGAATGCTTCAACCTAGGAGAACGAAACTTGGGCATCCAAGTTTGATTGGTGTACTGCTCATTACTTGAAGTTATCATGAAGGTCGGAAGAAAAAATATATGTTGTGATTTCAGGAGACTGTAGTTTTTTGGCAGCCTACCAACGCCTTTCATTGAATGAGTTATTCGCCAGTCTCTGCTTAAGGCTACATCAAGAGGAAACAAACCTTAGAGTTAGAACGTAGAACTACTGTATTGTGTCAAGTTTCAAGAGGCTAGCACAAACCGTGTTTGATTTAGAGTTCTAACTGCATCTGTCAATATAGAAGAAAACGCAGTGAAACCTAAAAATTCAATCTCTTCCTGCAAACGAATGCTTCAACCTAGGAGAACGAAACTTGGACATCCAAGTTTGATTGGTGTACTGCTCATTACTTGAAAGTATCATGAAGTTCGGAAGAAAAAATATATCTTGTGATTTCAGGAGATGGTAGTTTTTTGAAAGCTTAACAAGGCCTTTCATGGAATGTGTTATTCGCCAGTCTCTGCTTAAGGCTACATCAAGAGGAAACAAACCTTAGAGTTAGAACGTAGAACTACTGTATTGTGTCAAGTTTCAAGAGGCTAGCACAAACCGTGTTTGATTTAGAGTTCTAACTGCATCTGTCAATATAGAAGAAAACGCAGTGAAACCTAAAAATTCAAACTCTTCCTGCAAACGAATGCTTCAACCTAGGAGAACGAAACTTGGGCATCCAAGTTTGATTGGTGTACTGCTCATTACTTGAAGTTATCATGAAGGTCGGAAGAAAAAATATATGTTGTGATTTCAGGAGACTGTAGTTTTTTGGCAGCAAACCAACGCCTTTCATTGAATGAGTTATTCGCCAGTCTCTGCTTAAGGCTACATCAAGAGGAAACAAACCTTAGAGTTAGAACGTGGAACTACTGTATTGTGTCAAGTTTCAAGAGGCTAGCACAAACCGTGTTTGATTTAGAGTTCTAACTGCATCTGTCAATATAGAAGAAAACGCAGTGAAACCTAAAAATTCAAACTCTTCCTGCAAACGAATGCTTCAACCTAGGAGAACGAAACTTGGGCATCCAAGTTTGATTGGTGTACTGCTCATTACTTGAAGTTATCATGAAGGTCGGAAGAAAAAATATATGTTGTGATTTCAGGAGACTGTAGTTTTTTGAAAGCTTAACAATGCCTTTCATTGAATGTGTTATTCGTCAGTCTCTGCTTAAGGCTACATCAAGAGGAAACAAACCTTAGAGTTAGAACGTAGAACTACTGTATTGTGTCAAGTTTCAAGAGGCTAGCACAAACCGTGTTTGATTTAGAGTTCTAACTGCAACTGTCAATATAGAGGAAAACGCAGTGAAACCTAAAAATTCAAACTCTTCCTGCAAACGAATGCTTCAACCTAGGAGAACGAAACTTGGGCATCCAAGTTTGATTGGTGTACTGCTCATTACTTGAAGTTATCATGAAGGTCGGAAGAAAAAATATATGTTGTGATTTCAGGAGACTGTAGTTTTTTGGCAGCCTACCAACGCCTTTCATTGAATGAGTTATTCGCCAGTCTCTGCTTAAGGCTACATCAAGAGGAAACAAACCTTAGAGTTAGAACGTAGAACTACTGTATTGTGTCAAGTTTCAAGAGGCTAGCACAAACCGTGTTTGATTTAGAGTTCTAACTGCATCTGTCAATATAGAAGAAAACGCAGTGAAACCTAAAAATTCAATCTCTTCCTGCAAACGAATGCTTCAACCTAGGAGAACGAAACTTGGACATCCAAGTTTGATTGGTGTACTGCTCATTACTTGAAAGTATCATGAAGTTCGGAAGAAAAAATATATCTTGTGATTTCAGGAGATGGTAGTTTTTTGAAAGCTTAACAATGCCTTTCATGGAATGTGTTATTCGCCAGTCTCTGCTTAAGGCTACATCAAGAGGAAACAAACCTTAGAGTTAGAACGTAGAACTACTGTATTGTGTCAAGTTTCAAGAGGCTAGCACAAACCGTGTTTGATTTAGAGTTCTAACTGCATCTGTCAATATAGAAGAAAACGCAGTGAAACCTAAAAATTCAAACTCTTCCTGCAAACGAATGCTTCAACCTAGGAGAACGAAACTTGGGCATCCAAGTTTGATTGGTGTACTGCTCATTACTTGAAGTTATCATGAAGGTCGGAAGAAAAAATATATGTTGTGATTTCAGGAGACTGTAGTTTTTTGGCAGCAAACCAACGCCTTTCATTGAATGAGTTATTCACCAGTCTCTGCTTAAGGCTACATCAAGAGGAAACAAACCTTAGAGTTAGAACGTGGAACTACTGTATTGTGTCAAGTTTCAAGAGGCTAGCACAAACCGTGTTTGATTTAGAGTTCTAACTGCATCTGTCAATATAGAAGAAAACGCAGTGAAACCTAAAAATTCAAACTCTTCCTGCAAACGAATGCTTCAACCTAGGAGAACGAAACTTGGGCATCCAAGTTTGATTGGTGTACTGCTCATTACTTGAAGTTATCATGAAGGTCGGAAGAAAAAATATATGTTGTGATTTCAGGAGACTGTAGTTTTTTGAAAGCTTAACAATGCCTTTCATTGAATGTGTTATTCGTCAGTCTCTGCTTAAGGCTACATCAAGAGGAAACAAACCTTAGAGTTAGAACGTAGAACTACTGTATTGTGTCAAGTTTCAAGAGGCTAGCACAAACCGTGTTTGATTTAGAGTTCTAACTGCAACTGTCAATATAGAGGAAAACGCAGTGAAACCTAAAAATTCAAACTCTTCCTGCAAACGAATGCTTCAACCTAGGAGAACGAAACTTGGGCATCCAAGTTTGATTGGTGTACTGCTCATTACTTGAAGTTATCATGAAGGTCGGAAGAAAAAATATATGTTGTGATTTCAGGAGACTGTAGTTTTTTGGCAGCCTACCAACGCCTTTCATTGAATGAGTTATTCGCCAGTCTCTGCTTAAGGCTACATCAAGAGGAAACAAACCTTAGAGTTAGAACGTAGAACTACTGTATTGTGTCAAGTTTCAAGAGGCTAGCACAAACCGTGTTTGATTTAGAGTTCTAACTGCATCTGTCAATATAGAAGAAAACGCAGTGAAACCTAAAAATTCAATCTCTTCCTGCAAACGAATGCTTCAACCTAGGAGAACGAAACTTGGACATCCAAGTTTGATTGGTGTACTGCTCATTACTTGAAAGTATCATGAAGTTAGGAAGAAAAAATATATGTTGTGATTTCAGGAGATGGTAGTTTTTTGAAAGCTTAACAATGCCTTTCATGGAATGTGTTATTCGCCAGTCTCTGCTTAAGGCTACATCAAGAGGAAACAAACCTTAGAGTTAGAACGTAGAACTACTGTATTGTGTCAAGTTTCAAGAGGCTAGCACAAACCGTGTTTGATTTAGAGTTCTAACTGCATCTGTCAATATAGAAGAAAACGCAGTGAAACCTAAAAATTCAAACTCTTCCTGCAAACGAATGCTTCAACCTAGGAGAACGAAACTTGGGCATCCAAGTTTGATTGGTGTACTGCTCATTACTTGAAGTTATCATGAAGGTCGGAAGAAAAAATATATGTTGTGATTTCAGGAGACTGTAGTTTTTTGGCAGCCTACCAACGCCTTTCATTGAATGAGTTATTCGCCAGTCTCTGCTTAAGGCTACATCAAGAGGAAACAAACCTTAGAGTTAGAACGTAGAACTACTGTATTGTGTCAAGTTTCAAGAGGCTAGCACAAACCGTATTTGATTTAGAGTTCTAACTGCATCTGTCAATATAGAAGAAAACGCAGTGAAACCTAAAAATTCAATCTCTTCCTGCAAACGAATGCTTCAACCTAGGAGAACGAAACTTGGACATCCAAGTTTGATTGGTGTACTGCTCATTACTTGAAAGTATCATGAAGTTCGGAAGAAAAAATATATGTTGTGATTTCAGGAGATGGTAGTTTTTTGAAAGCTTAACAATGCCTTTCATGGAATGTGTTATTCGCCAGTCTCTGCTTAAGGCTACATCAAGAGGAAACAAACCTTAGAGTTAGAACGTAGAACTACTGTATTGTGTCAAGTTTCAAGAGGCTAGCACAAACCGTGTTTGATT
Organism: Callospermophilus lateralis; assembly: GCF_048772815.1. Classification (NCBI taxonomy): domain Eukaryota; kingdom Metazoa; phylum Chordata; class Mammalia; order Rodentia; family Sciuridae; genus Callospermophilus; species Callospermophilus lateralis. The sequence continues at coordinate 19,862 of NW_027511504.1, forward strand.
TAGAGTTCTAACTGCATCTGTCAATATAGAAGAAAATGCAGTGAAACCTAAAAATTCAAACTCTTCCTGCAAACGAATGCTTCAACCTAGGAGAACGAAACTTGGGCATCCAAGTTTGATTGGTGTACTGCTCATTACTTGAAGTTATCATGAAGGTCGGAAGAAAAAATATATGTTGTGATTTCAGGAGACTGTAGTTTTTTGGCAGCCTAACAATGCCTTTCATTTAATGAGTTATTCGCCAGTCTCTGGTTAAGGCTACATCAAGAGGAAACAATCCTTAGAGATAGAACGTAGAACTACTGTATTGTGACAAGTTTCAAGAAGCTACCACAAACCGTGTTTAATTTAGAGTTCTAACTGCATCTGTCAATATAGGAGAAAACGCACTGAAACCTAAAAATTCAAACTGTTCCTGCAAACGAATACTTCAACCTAGGAGAACGAAACTTGGGCATCCAAGTTTGATTGGTGTACTGCTCATTACTTGAAGTTATCATGAAGGTCGGATGAAAAAATATACATTGAGATTTCAGGAGATGGTAGTTTTTTGGAAGCTTAACAATGCCTTTCATTGAAAGTGTTATTCGCCAGTCTCTGCTTAAGGCTACATCAAGAGGAAACAAACCTTAGGGATAGAACGTAGAACTACTTTATTGTGTCAAGTTTCAAGAAGCTACCACAAACCGTGTTTGATTTAGAGTTATAACTGCATCAGTCAATATAGGAGAAAACGCAGTGAAACCTATAAATTCAAACTGTTCCTGCAAACGAATGCTTCAACCTAGGAGAACGAAACTTGGACATCCAAGTTTGATTGGTGTAGTGGTCATTACTTGAAAGTATCATGAAGGTCGGAAGAAAAAATATATGTTGTGATTTCAGGAGACTGTAGTTTTTTGGCAGCCTAACAATGCCTTTCATTGAATGAGTTATTCGGGAGTCTCTGCTTAAGGCTACATCAAGAGAAAACAAACCTTAGAGATAGAACGTAGAACTACTTTATTGTGTCAAGTTTCAAGAAGCTACCACAAACCGTGTGTGATTTAGAGTTCGAACTGCATCTGTCAATATAGGAGAAAACAGAGTGAAACCTAAAAATTCAAACTCTTCCTGCAAACAAATGCTTCAACATAGGAGAACGAAACTTGGGCATCCAAGTTTGATTGGTGTACTGCTCATTACTTGAAAGTATCATGAAGGTCGGAAGAAAAAATATATGTTTTGATTTCAGGAGACTGTCGTTTTTTGGCAGCCTACCAATGCCTTTCATTGAATGAGTTATTCGCCAGTCTATTCTTAAGGCTACATCAAGAGGAAACAAACCTTAGAGATAGAACGTAGAACTACTGTATTGTGTCAAGTTTCAAGAGGCTAGCACAAACCGTGTTTGATTTAGAGTTCTAACTGCATCTGTCAATATAGAAGAAAACGCAGTGAAACCTAAAAATTCAAACTCTTCCTGCAAACGAATGCTTCAACCTAGGAGAACGAAACTTGGGCATCCAAGTTTGATTGGTGTACTGCTCATTACTTGAAGTTATCATGAAGGTCGGAAGAAAAAATATATGTTGTGATTTCAGGAGACTGTAGTTTTTTGGCAGCCTACCAACGCCTTTCATTGAATGAGTTATTCGCCAGTCTCTGCTTAAGGCTACATCAAGAGGAAACAAATCTTAGAGATAGAACGTAGAACTACTGTATTGTGTCAAGTTTCAAGAAGCTACCACAACCGTGTTTAATTTAGAGTTCTAACTGTATCTGTCAATATAGGAGAAAACGCAGTGAAACCTAAAAATTCAAACTGTTCCTGCAAAGGAATGCTTCAACCTAGGAGAACGAAACTTGGGCACCCAAGTTTGATTGGTGTACTGCTCATTACTTGAAGTTATCATGAAGGTCAGAAGAAAAAATATATGTTGTGATTTCAGGAGACTGTAGTTTTTTGGCAGCCTAACAATGCCTTTCATTGAATGAGTTATTCGCCAGTCTCTGCTTAAGGCTACATCAAGAGGAAACAAACCTTAGAAATAGAACGTAGAACTACTGTATTGTGTCAAGTTTCAAGAGGCTAGCACAAACCGTGTTTGATTTAGAGTTCTAACTGCATCTGTCACTATAGAAGAAAACGCAGTGAAACCAAAAAATTCAAACTGTTCCTGCAAACGAATGCTTCAACCTAGGAGAACGAAACTTGGACATCCAAGTTTGATTGGTGTACTGCTCATTACTTGAAAGTATCATGAAGTTCGGAAGAAAAAATATATGTTGTGATTTCAGGAGATGGTAGTTTTTTGGAAGCTTAACAATGACTTTCATTGAATGTGTTATTCTCCAGTATCTGCTTAAGGCTACATCAAGAGGAAACAAACTTAGAGTTAGAACGTAGAACTACTGTATTGTGTCAAGTTTGAAGAGGCTAGCACAAACCGTGTTTGATTTAGAGTTCTAACTGCATCTGTCACTATAGAAGAAAACGCAGTGAAACCTAGAAATTCAAACTCTTCCTGCAAACGAATGCTTCAACCTAGGAGAACGAAACTTGGACATCCAAGTTTGATTGGTGTACTGCTCATTACTTGAAAGTATCATGAAGTTCGGAAGAAAAAATATATCTTGTGATTTCAGGAGATGGTAGTTTTTTGAAAGCTTAACAATGCCTTTCATTGAATGTGTTATTCCCCAGTCTCTGCTTAAGGCTACATCAAGAGGAAACAAATCTTAGAGTTAGAACGTAGAACTACTGTATTGTGTCAAGTTTCAAGAAGCTACCACAAACCGTGTTTTATTTAGAGTTCTAACTGCATCTGTCAATATAGGAGAAAACGCAGTGAAACCTGAAAATTCAAACTGTTTCTGCAAACGAATGCTTCAACGTAGGAGAACGAAACTTGGGCATCCAAGTTTGATTGGTGTACTGCTCATTACTTGAAGTTATCATGAAGGTCGGAAAAAAAAATATATGTTGTGATTTCAGGAGACTGTAGTTTTTTGGCTGCCTAACAATGCCTTCCATTGAATGAGTTATTCGCCAGTCTCTGCTTAAGGCTACATCAAAAGGAAACAAAACTTAGAGATAGAACGTAGAACTACTGTATTGTGTCAAGTTTCAAGAAGCTAGCACAAACCGTGTTTGATTTAGAGTTCTAACTGCATCTGTCAATATAGAAGAAAACGCAGTGAAACCTAAAAATTCAAACTGTTCCTGCAAACGAATGCTTCAACATAGGAGATCAAAACTTGGACATCCAAGTTTGATTGGTGTACTGCTCATTACTTGAAAGTATCACGAAGGTCGGAAGAAAAAATATATGTTGTGATTTCAGGAGACTGTAGTTTTTTGACAGCCTACCAACGCCTTTCATTGAATGAGTTATTCGCCAGTCTCTGGTTAAGGCTACATCAAGAGGAAACAAACCTTAGAGATAGAACGTAGAACTACTGTATTGTGACAAGTTTCAAGAAGCTACCACAAACCGTGTTTAATTTAGAGTTCTAACTGCATCTGTCAATATAGGAGAAAACGCAGTGAAACCTAAAAATTCAAACTGTTCCTGCAAACGAATGCTTCAACCTAGGAGAACGAAACTTGGGCATCCAAGTTTGATTGGTGTACTGCTCATTACTTGAAAGTATCATGAAGTTCGGAAGAAAAAATATATGTTGTGATTTCAGGAGATGGTAGTTTTTTGAAAGCTTAACAATGCCTTTCATTGAATGTGTTATTCGCCAGTCTCTGCTTAAGGCTACATCAAGAGGAAACAAACCTTAGAGTTAGAACGTAGAACTACTGTATTGTGTCAAGTTTCAAGAGGCTAGCACAAACCGTGTTTGATTTAGAGTTCTAACTGCATCTGTCACTATAGAAGAAAACGCAATGAAACCTAAAAATTCAAACTCTTCCTGCAAACGAATGCTTCAACCTAGGAGAACGAAACTTGGACATCCAAGTTTGATTGGTGTACTGCTCATTACTTGAAAGTATCATGAAGTTCGGAAGAAAAAATATATGTTGTGATTTCAGGAGATGGTAGTTTTTTGAAAGCTTAACAATGCCTTTCATTGAATGTGTTATTCGCCAGTCTCTGCTTAAGGCTACATCAAGAGGAAACAAACCTTCGAGTTAGAACGTAGAACTACTGTATTGTGTCAAGTTTCAAGAGGCTAGCACAAACCGTGTTTGATTTAGAGTTCTAACTGCATCTGTCACTATAGAAGAAAACGCAGTGAAACCTAAAAATTCAAACTCTTCCTGCAAACGAATGCTTCAACCTAGGAGAACGAAACTTGGGCATCCAAGTTTGATTGGTGTACTGCTCATTACTTGAAGTTATCATGAAGGTCGGAAGAAAAAATATATGTTGTGATTTCAGGAGACTGTAGTTTTTTGGCAGCCTACCAACGCCTTTCATTGAATGAGTTATTCGCCAGTCTCTGCTTAAGGCTACATCAAGAGGAAACAAACCTTAGAGTTAGAACGTAGAACTACTGTATTGTGTCAAGTTTCAAGAGGCTAGCACAAACCGTGTTTGATTTAGAGTTCTAACTGCATCTGTCAATATAGAAGAAAACGCAGTGAAACCTAAAAATTCAATCTCTTCCTACAAACGAATGCTTCAACCTAGGAGAACG